>NC_142009.1:124656865-124931865 GCF_049901735.1 Notechis scutatus | reverse complement strand
TTATGTTCCTATAATACATATTTGGCAGTCAATGAACTGTCTGAAACCTCATGAAGGGAGTGATGAGATAGCAATAGCAATAGCACTTAGATTTACATACCGTTTCACAGTGCTTTACAGCCCTCTCTAAATGGTTTACAGAGTCAGCATATTGCCCCCAACAATCTGTGTCCTCATTTTACTGACCTGAGAAAGATGGAAAGCTGAGTCAACCTTGAATGAAGATGAAGATTTATTCCATGATCTCCATTTTGTAATAAGAATACTGCTAATTTTTTTCACCAGTTTTGAAACAGATCTACAGTATGCAGAACCTCAACCAAAATCTAAAATAGCAACAAAAAATCTAATTGAGCTATAATTTTCACTGGCTGCATTCAATGGGCACGATTGAATTCCTTTTTACAGTACTCAGAACTAAAAACTAAAGCAATTCCACCCTTAACGCATTTTGAGCAAATAATAAACTCTTATTTAACAGTAACCAAGGGTACTACAGCAAAATTACATAGATGCTCCTAGACGTTGAAGCAGATAATAAAGAATAGTTGATGATAGTAGCATGGGAACAGCTTTAGAGATTTAAACTGAGGAAAAAATGTGGTTTTTGTTGTGGAATAGGAAAGCCATATTTTCACTGCGAGCAAAATCAGGAAATTCACCTTAAAATATCATAGATGGTACTTCATCCTGATTGTACTTTCTCATATGACATAGTTATTCAATTTTATATTGGAGGAAGATATGCAATGAAAAATATTTTTCTAATTTATGGATTTCTTTTAATATAATACAGAAAGTTTTATTAGATACTTCACAAAGATTTGATAACAAAATACTTTATACAACAAATACCATAGTTGGGTATATTTAATATAGACATCAAAAATATAAGAAGCCAAATGTAAAACTTTTTTCTTTTTATAACAGGAGTGTTAGCTGAACAACTAAAATATACGAAAATGATTTTATTGAAGTTCTGGTTTGATAGAATTTGGACTCCGACTTTTATATAATAAACAATATATAAATTAAAACAAAACCAAGAAACCTAATGAAAATGGTTCTTTTTAAGTTAACTACTGTGTTTTATTTCTTTCTCAAATATATATATCAACAATCCTTGAAATGTGAAAATTTTGCAAATAAGTATTTTAAAAAATGTGTACCTTCTCAAGATGTTTTATTAAAAATATGCATGTTACAGATATACATTTAAATAAATCACATTATCATATTTACATTAGAACACTATTAAAGATTTGCTGCTTTAATTTTCCAAGACAGGACATCATAATTTTAATGTAGATTATTTTGATTCCCTCGACACCTGAAGTGGTAGAAGAAGTAAATAAGTACATATAACTTCATATTAGTAAAATATTGGGGCCTTTATTTTTACAGAAATCTTACAATAGCTTTGAAGAAAGCAACCATGGAATTAATCAAGTATTATTTTTTACAACTACTGTAGATTGTTGGCTGCAGCCTAAAAGTAGAAAAGATCCTCTTACGTAGAATAATCTTGCAAAACAAACCTTATATTCAGACAGCACACAATAAAAAGCACCCCAAATTGTTTTGTTCAATTGTTTTGTGTTATTTTAAAACTGCAGGTTCCTGTCATTTTTACAGTGTTAGATAGCAGAGCAATTTGCCATCTTAAGCGGTTGCAATGATGAAGGAAGAAGCTGTGAGTCTCAACAGTTGGTAGCCATAGTAGGCTCTGAAAAGCTACTTTGCCATTTATGACACAGAAAAAGGACTTCCCTGACATGAAGTCTCAGTTAAAGCTGGCATAGTCTACCTGCAGGATTATAATCTGGGAAAGCACAATGCAAGGAATTTGATAATAGAATAGAGACAGGTTCATAACTGTGAAAGCCTACCTGACAAATCCATATTGCCTATTTCATGATCCACTTGAGACTCTAGAGCAGGGGTGTCAAACTTGATTTCATTGAGGGCCGCATCAGGATTGTGTTTGACCTCGGGGGAGGGGTGGGTGTGGCCAGCTCAATATCACTCATGTTGGGGACACCCTCCCAGGGTCTGTTTTCCCTGCAGGAGGCCGTTGCAGCCTAAAATGGAGCTCAGGAGGGCTCTTCCTAGCTCTGTTTTCACTGGCAGAGGCACTATGGGTTGGTCCTTTGTTGTTTCCAGGATCAGATCTAAGTATCCCATGGGCCGCATCCGGCCCATAGGCCTTGAGTTTGACAGTCCTACTCTAGAGTCTAGACCCTGCCATGTGCCACTCCAAGTTATGTGAAGATTTATCTTATCTATTTTATTTGTTTATTTATTTTTGTCAATTGCTTACAAGATAATAGGTATAAGTAAAAACATAGTTATGAATAGATGGATACATATAAGAAAAATAAAATAAAAATAAAAAAATATAAAAGAAACAATAGGACAGGGACAGTAGGCACGTTGGTGCGCTTATGCACGCCCCTTATAGACCTCTTAGGAAAGGGGTGAGGTCAATAGTAGACAGTCTAAAGTTAAAGTTTTTAGGGTTTGAGGAAGAAACTACAGAGTCAAGTAGAGTATTCCAGACATTGACCACTCTGTTGCTGAAGTCGTATTTCCTGCAATCAAGTTTGGTGCAATTAACCTTGAGTTTGTAACTATTGTTGGCTCTTGTGTTGTTATGGTTGAAGCTGAAGTATTCATTGACAGGTAGGACATTGCAATGTATGATTTTTATATACTATACTTAGATCGGACCAAAGGTGGCGTAGTTCTAGGTTTTCTAGGTCTAGAAATTCGAGTCTGGTGGCATAGGTATTCTGCAATGAGTAGAGGAGTGGAGAACTCTTCTTGTGAAATATTTCTGGACTTTCTCAATTGTGTTAATATCAGATACGTAATGTGGGTTCCAGACTGAGGAGCTGTATTCGAGTATTGGTCTAGCAAATGTTTTGTATGCTCTAGTTATTAGTGTAATATTACCAGAAAAAAAGCTACGTAAGATTAGGTTAACAACACTTAATGCCTTTTTGGCTATGTAGTTACAGTGGGCTCTAGCACTTAGTTCACAAGAGATGAGTACTCCAAGATCCTTGACAGAGTTTAGATCATCAAAAAGGTCTTGACTATTCAGCCTGTATTTTATTTTCTGATATATTTTTTTGCCAATATGTAGGACAGAGCATTTATTTGTTGAGATTTGAAGTTGCCATTTGTTTGACCATTCTGATACCGTGTTTCTCACAAAATAAGGCTGGGCCTTATTTTTTTTGACCCCCCCAAAAAAGGCTAGGCCATCTTTTCGGGGGTGACTTAATTCCCCCCCTTGCATCCTCAGGTGAGTGGGCAGCGACAGCTTGGATGTTGACCTCAGCATTGGTGGGACACTTCGTATCAGGAGACCTTCCGCCACCATTGCTTTCCCTTCTCCCTTGCTGCCACGGCGTTTAGAGCAACGGCGCGGCGTTTGGTGCAGCCACGTGCAGCCAGCCAGGGCTCCTCCTCCCTGCAACCGGAGCCCGGCAGAGACACTCAGCTTCAGGCGCTCCTGTCTCCTCCTTCCCTTTGCCTTCGAAGGTAAAGCCAATTATTTTAAAAATGACGCCCTACTACAACAAAGCCACCCCTGCCCGAGAGGGCAGCCCAACCCCACGTGGGGAGGTGAATCTCCCAGGGCCACAGAGCAGGATTGACCCACCTCGGGAGAAGCGCCCAACCGCCATCCCTGCCTGGTGCCGGGCAGAGCGCGAAGAGCTTCTCCTGGGGCACCCAGCGCAGCTGACAGGCAGGCACTCCTTCCCGGCAGCAGAGCTCTCAACAAGGCAGCAAGCGCCTCCCTGCCGGACCCTCCGCTCATCCTGCCAGGGCCACGCCAGAGCTGTGCGGGCTGGGCAGAGCCAGAAAAGCGAGCCGTGGGTGTGCACCCACCTGCCAAGCAAAAGAGCCGGGCCGACCTGAGCTTGGCTTCCTTCCCAAGTCCCTCCAGCATGAACCCGAAGGGGTGACCAGGAGAGGCTGCCCGAGGCAGTGATAGTGCCCACCCATCCGTGGACAGGGAGGCAAGGTGATGGCAGCGCTGCTTCCCTGGCTGGCAGAGAGAGCCCAAAGCCGCCCGTCCTTTCCACCCCTCGCCCAGCCCATCCCCACGCATCTCCAAATGGGCCAGCAGGTCCAAAAGCTGTACCTGCATGGGCATCAGGCAGAGGCACTGACTCGGCGGGGCTCAGCTCGGAGGACGCGGCGCAGGCCTTCGCCTTGCCTCCCTGTACATGGATGGGTGGGCGCTATCACTGCCTCGGGCAGCCTCTCCTGGTGGTCCCTTCAGGTTCGGGCTGGAGGGACTTGGGAAGGAAGCCAAGCTTGGGTCAGCCCGACTCTTTCGCTTGGCAGGCTGGCACGCACCTGCGGCTCGCTTTCCCAACTCTGCCCAGCCCGCACGGCTCCGGCGCAGCCCTGGTGGGATGAGCGGAGGGCCCGGTGGGGAGGCACTCGCTGCCTTGGCGAGAGCTCTGCCACCGGACAGGAGGGCCCACCTGTCAGCTGCGCTGGGCACCCCAGGAGAAGCTCTTCGTGCTCTGCCTGGCGCCTGGCAGGGATGGCGGCTGGGTGCTTCTCCTGGGGTGGGCTGATCCTGCGCTGCGGCCCTGGGAGATTCGCCTCCCCACATGGGGTTGGGCTGCCCTTTTGGGCAGGGGAGGCTTTGTTGTACTAGGGTGTCATTTTTAAAAGAATTGGCTTTACCTTTGAAGGCAAAGGGAAGGCAGCGACAGGAGTGCCTGAAGCCAAGTGTCTCCGCAGGGCTCCAGTTGCAGGGAGGAGCCCTGGCTGGCCATGCATGGCTGCGCCAAATGCCCTGGCGTTGCTTTAAATGCCACGGCAGCACGGGGAGAATGTAAAGCAATAGTGGTGGTAGGTCTCCCGATACAAAGTGCCCCACCAACGCAGGCAGCACCATATCCGGGTATGCAACAAAAGTATTTCCTAATGGCAAGCCCCCCCGCCATTCCCCCCCCATTTCGCATGTTTAATATAGGCCTTAATTTGGGGGGAGGGGCTTAATTTGATTTTATGCCAATAAAACATGCTTGGCCTTCCTATTGGTGGAGGCCATATTGTTGGAGAAACATGGTACATAGTCAAGGTCTTTTTGAAGGGTAGCAGTATTGTCTGTGGTGTTGAACAGCTTTACATCATCAGCGAAGAGAACACAGTTGCTCTTGATAGGATCACAGAGGTCATTTATGTAAAGTATGAAAAGAGTTGGTCCTAGAACACTGCCTTGGGGGACACCACTGTTGACAGGTACAGAATTTGATAGGATGCTCCCAATTTTGACCATTTGTTGTCTGTTTGACAGGAATGCTTCTATCCAGTTATGCAGGTGTCCAGAGATACCGTAAGATTTTAGTTTTAGGAGTAGTTTGTCATGTACTACTGAATCAAAGGCTTTACAGAAAAGTCTATGTAGATTACATCTATGTCTTTGCCCTGATCGAGTTGTGTAGTCCATATGTTTTTGCAGTGTAAGAGTTGCAGATTACATCATAGTTTTTTCCTGAAACCAAATTGTTTATCAGAGAGTCAGTTGTTTGTTTCTTAGTGGAGGATGATGGATTGGTTAATAATTGATTCCATGACTTTACAGGTGACACAGCATAAAGAGATTGGTCTGTAATTTTCAACTAGGCTGGGGTCTCCCTTTTTGAAGATGGGGATGGCCGTGGCTTGTGACCATAGTTTTGGCAAGGAGCTGGTCCTGAAAGATTTTTCAAAGATTATGCTTAGAGGTTCGGCTATGGCAATGGATAGCTTTTTTAAAAAGTAGGCACATATTCCATCCGGTCCAATAGATAGAGATGGTTTTAGATTGCGTAGTGCTTTTTCAATATTGTCTTCTGTAAAATCGATATGTATTAGATCATTGTAGTTCTCTGTGGTTCGACTAGGAAATACTGGGCATGATCCGTTGCTGTTTACAAATATTGAGCCAAAGAATGTGTTAAAGAGGTTGCCTTTAATAGTGTCGTCACTGCAGTCTTTACCATTAGGTCCTTTCAGGGGTGGGATGGACCTTGAGTCTTTTAGTTTGTTGTTTACAAAATTGTAGATCAGACAAGATAGTTTGCAAGTTAGTGATGATGTGCAGATCTGTCTCTTGCTTTTATTTGCAGGTAATCCTCAACTTACGATCATTCACTTAGTGACTGAAGTTATGACTGTGCTGAAAAAAAAGTGACCGATGACCAGTCCTTACACTTACAACTGATGAAGTGTCCCTGCAGTTGCATTATCAAAATTCAACCCCTGACAACCATCAAGGATTTATGTTGGTTGCAGCATCCTGAGGTCTCGTGAGCACCTTGTGTGACCTTGTATAAGAAAGTCAATGGTGAATCTTGATTTGCTTAAGTACTGCATGCTTCACTTAACAACTGCAATTGTTCACTTAACAACCATGACAAAAGGATTGTAAAATCAGACGCAACTCTCTTAACAATCTCTGTGCTTAGCAGTGTGGTTCCAATTGTGGTTATAAATTGAAAACTACCTGTTCTGTTCATGGTGGGGTATGATTTTGATCAGAATCATCCCCTGAAGGCAGTAGAGTTCTGTATTTAATTCTTTTTTTTTTTCAGAAATTTCCCCTGCAAAATGAGAGAGAGGGAAAGGAGGGCAGAAGGAAGGAGATTCAGTACTTTATTGGAAATATCCTCTCTTTTAATGTAATGCTGGTAGTAAATGGTTGAGGGAATTTCAGGACTATTGCTTTCTTGCACACAGCCAAAATTTCAGATAGCACACTAAGCCATGCTTGTGTTATTAAATAGCTCACAATGTGGGCTTCAGTGCTAAACCAAAACAACATTATGGTTTAGCATCATGTGCAAATCCACTTAGTTGTTCTGATATGGATTAGAATAAACAGAAATATATTGCTCCAGCAGCAAGCTGTTTATTTGACTTTTGCTCATTATTATCACTGCCTGTTTGCATTTCAGAGCAAACTGATCGGTAAGCAGATTACTGAATATCAGTAGCAAGTTTATTTTTTTTTTATTTTCTCTACACCTGCTCATTTCCTTGACTTAGCAGTTCCTAACATCATAGCTAAAGAACAATACTACAGGAAGCAACGCGGTGACAAATGCTTGACAATTTGGCATTCTTAGTCTAGCTGGAAAAATTTCCTCAAATGTTAGGAGTGATATCGCCTAAAAGGAGCAAGGCTCCAACAAGGGGGAAAAAAACTTGTGATAGCACAAAAAGCTCAAACAGAGAAATGGTCTTAGCTGTGTAAAGCTCTAAGACTGTCCTGGTCCATTCACAAACCTTTAGATTTCTAAAGATTTTTTTTTTTAGCAGAAATACCATGGTGCTTACTTTGAGACTGTGAGGGGTTTGGGGGTTTTTTGGGGGGAAGGTTTTGTTTAGCTTGTCACAAGAACCTGCTCTTTCCATTTGCCCTTTTTCATGCCCTGGCTTTTATAGCAAATGTACCGAAGCACAATAGCATCAACAAAGGCTCCAGACCTCCTGGGACTGAACTGTGCTTTGAGTAGTCTTGTGCACTTTAGTTCTGTGCTCTTTAGGTGAGCATTCACCCAGGCAGCAAATAGCCTTCCGGTTCATTTTTGTGCATGTACACACACACACACACACACACACACAAATAAATGCAGACCTTTTTAGGCTGCCACATCTGAAGTATTGACAGATGGTTTACTTCTTTTAAAAATAACCTGAAAAATATTATGTTTCATGGCGTCTGAAAAAATAGGCAAGGCCAGAACCTTTGAAATCATTGACAACCGGATTCGACAGTGGTGGGGCACCTCTGTGGCTATTGAAATGTTGTTAAACCATGTGAGGTTATGGCATTCAGACTCCTGGGAAGTATAATCCAGACCTCTTGGGAGAAGAATCATTATTTAACCACTGTACTAGGGCATCATTGAAAGGCCTTTGGTCCTAATGCTAACAATAATGGACTCAAAGGCACAATATTTGGCCAAGAAAAATCTCTTCTGGTTTTTTTTCCCAGAGGAGACTTTCTGTTTATCCCAAATGGAGTCAGTCCTATATTTAAGATGATCCACTCATAAAAAGTGATCAGGAAATAGTTAGTGATCTTGGCATCCATGTAGTAAGACTAAAAAACCCCATCCAGTTTGAACAGGTGGATGGAACTGTATTTGGGGGGGTACACATAGACAGAACTTGTCCGATTGGACATGGGTGACCATTGGGAAGTCATCCATTTTATTGTGGTCGAAAAGTTGATGGAGGCACTGATTTTAGGGCTCACATGGTTGGACGTGGGAACCGGTCATTTGGTGGGAAGAGGGATTTCAAAAAATAAGAATCACTGTTGGGCCTCATCCGCCAAGCCAGGAATCAGAGGAAAGACTGAAGGTTACGAATCCTGATGTCCACGATGAGGAGTTAAAGGCAACATTGGAAATGTACCCTTCTGAATACACCTATTTGGCTGAGGTGTTCAGCGAACATGAATGCAAGGTGTTAACCCCCCCCCCAAAGGCCTACAGATTGTGAGGTAGAATTGATACCAGGAGCTAAATTACTGAAGCCTCACATGTATTCAATGAAGTGGGGAAGGTGGGGGGCAGGGCAATCAACTTCAAAATGAACATAAGATGATTTTTTTCCATTTGGAATTTAAGTTGCTTCAGGTGGTGGCATGTAATTTTAATACAGTGGTCTCCAATCTTTCTAGCTTGGCGGCCTGGCCCAGAGCGAGGGAGGTGTGTTGAGTGGCATGCACACATGTGGATGCACAGTTCCATTTGTCTGAGCAGTGTGGGGGCACACCCACCACTTGTGTGAATGGAGCTTTGCATACAAGAAGAGGGGGCTTGAGTGATGGGCATTTGTGCCTGCACACGAAGCTCCACTCACATGAGTGGAGGGTGTGTGAGTGGCAGCTGCACGTGCACGCCCTGCCACTCACACAAAAGGAGCTTTGCGTGCATGTCTGTATATTTTGTAACTGTTTTTTAACTGCTGAAGAAAAAGGTTAACAGAGAAGAGAAGATTCCAAGAAGAAACAGCCCCTTCAATTATAACTTATTTTATATTAGATCTTCCAAGCCAGGATAAGTGCAGGAGAATGATAACAACTATGAAGATGAGAGCAGCAAGAAGAGGTCAGTTGGACAGCTTGATAGATCAACTATCTGTTCAGTTCTGAAGATTCCAAGACTGTAAATGTGCTTTGAGTCACCATTACTACTAACAAGATTGCCTTTAAAGTTTCTCTTTTTGGGACAAGAGAATCTTTATTTTAGAGAGAATACAATCCATGAAAGGGAAGGAAAGCTTAGATGCATGTCTACCTTTGCCCAAAATAAACAAATAAAAATTATCTTGTATTCTGTATTATTCTCTAGAATACTTTATCTGCAATCTATGATAAACTCTTAGATGGTATATCTAAAGATGAATGAATAGTTCATACTGTGGCATATCAAGGAATGTGGCTATTTAAGATGAACTGAATAAATAAAAGACTTCCCAATTAATTAACCTAAAGTTACATAAGCAATAAATTACAGTTTAATTACATTATTGAAAAGACATATAATCTTTTGTGGAATGTTTGGATATTTAACTGGGATTTAGAAGGATAGCTGTTGAAAACTAATTAAATAAATTGCTAAGAACGCTACCATGTATATAATAAATGGATTTATTAATTCATTTGGAAGCAGAAATTAACAATAACCATAATAATACTTTATTCAAATTAAAAGGCTACATAATTCCTCTAAGTACTGAACTTTAAAAATATTGCAAACTTTGATTACTACTACTAAGTATGCAGCTTACACTGTTAACTAAAAAAAACAAAAACCAGTTCAGATAATTGTTTCCTCTAGAAGTCAGGTCTATAATCTGCACATCAATTAAAACAAGTAGCATGGCATAAATAATTAGCTTATCATAACAGTTGCTGATCAGTGTGAGCAATAGAATAAAGCATGCCCTCCTGTGCTATCATAAAAGGCAATGAGTAATGATGTAGATAAGGAACTATCCAATATTTTTGAAAAGAGTTGTTCGCTAACAAGAATGCATCTTGGGTTTGATGGGGCATGCTTTGAACCAGCTTTAGAGGCAGGGATGGGATTCTACCAGTTCGCACCTATTCGCTAGAACCAGTTGTTAACATTCTTAGCAGTTCGGAGAACCGGTTGTTAGAAGAAATTACTGGCCTAATCCTGCAAGGAAGGCAGGAAGGAAACATTTTGGTGTTGCTTACAGAAACTGCCTCTCCGTTAACCCTTATTACATTCTTAGCATGACTAGACTTCCTGTCTCAGGAACGTCTCTGGAGGTTTTTTTGCCTCCTTTGCTGGTACTTTGCTTGTGTGGAGTGACCATTCAAAGTTACAATGGCACTGTAAAAAGTGACTTATGACCATTTTTCACACTTATGACTGTTGCAGCATCCCCACAGTCATGAGAGGCCAGGCGAGGAGATGTGTGCCTCAATGTGAGTGATATTGAGTTGACCACACCCAGCCAATAACATGACCACCAAGCCATGTCCACCCGGTCACATGAACACCAAGCCACACCCACCATCTAAGCCACACCCACAGAACCGATTTTTAAAATTTTTGAATCCCACCCTGTTTAGAAGTACTGCATTTTCTGCTTTGTCAGCCTACTATGGTAGTACTCAGTTCAGTATATGCCAAAATGCAATCTCTCTGAAGAAGCAAGTTCAAAGCATGCCCCAGACATATTATTATATAAGTAATCCTTGTACATAAGAAATCCAATTTTTACATTGCCTCCATGGATAAAGGATTTTCTTCCCAATTTACAGTCATTCCCTAAACATGGAGAGTTCTGATCCTGTCTTAGACCCAAAACTGGGTGACCTTGGGCCAGTCACTTTCTCTTGGGCCCAAGGTTCGTAATCCACAAATTGGCATTCATAAGAAGAGGTTTATGCATCTGTGACCAACTTTATTTTTTTTTTCAGGCCTTTAACATTCTGGTAAATGAGACTATAAGGTTTGCTTCACCTTCACCTGCTACTTCTCATATGGTGTGTGGGGGTGATCATGTATATTTAGGAACATATACATCCATTATCACCATAGTGATAGGAACTCTCTGCTGCTTAAAAAGAAATGTCGATGCTTGCACTGGGTTGCCATGGAGATCATAAATCCCTAAAAGCTGTTATTTGCATTACTTCTACCTCAGGCTAACCCAGAAGCTGGTTGCAATCCCTGGAGACAATACGAAGTGTTAGCCATCAAATGGTTTCAAATGAAAAGTGTGGAATTACTAAGGCCATTCTCCTGACACTTTACTCTGGATTTACTCATTTTATCCTGCATTAAATAAATTCTGCTACAGGGGAAACAATGTGATCATTAAAAAGAAATTCAGCACGGTGTAATTATAAAGCATACCTGACTACTGTTAAAATCATAGCTTTTAAACATCAACTACTGCTATTCCCTGTGCTTAGCTCTTAGAACAGGTTAGGAAATGGAAGAGCAAAGACTATAATTATTTAGGCAGAAGGAAAACCTAAAAAAACAACTTGGCTGATTCTTCTGACTCACAGTTTTACATAATGTTGGAAAAGAGAAGGACATTCCTTTCATGAGTTGTTTCCTTAGAGCGGCAGCTAAGTGTAAATGGTGCATTATTTTAGAAGGCCAGAAGGAGGAAACAATTACAGGCCTGTGCTGATCTTATTATATTTATTCCATTCATTCATTCAATTTATCATCATAAACAGCATGAGCATATAGTTTTTAATCAGAAATTGCAGCTTTGAATATATAGACAAGGTTAAGGGCCAAGTTAATTACTTTATTAGTGTAACAAATGGTCAGATCTTGGGAATGTTAACAGTGGTGATCTTTACTCTTGGGTTATTTTGGAGTATTTGTTTTTAAACAAGAGAGAAGAACTAAGTCCTACTTATAGGCAGAAACATTGTTTCTTTTTTATTGCAAGAGAAAAAAATACACACTCTTGGATAAAACTTAGTTTTTCCAGAAAAGATTGAAGGAGTACAACCAGATAATAGTGGAGTCTTTTCAATTCTGTATTTGTTGAGCATCAGTGGTGGGATTCAAAAATGTTTACTACCGGTTCTGTGGGGTGGGGTGGCTTGGTGGGCATGGCTTGGTGGGTGTGGCAGGGGAAGGATACTGTAAAATCTCCATTCCCACCCCACTCCAGGGGAAGGATACTGAAAAATCTCCATTCCTACTCCACTCCAGGGGAAGGATACTGTAAAATCTCCATTCTCTCCCCACCCAACTAGCCTGCTTTCCAGCTCCGTTCTCCTCTTCAGGGCAACAAAAGAAGACCCAGCTGATCAGCTGGGACTTGGGAGGCAGAGAATAGATGGGGGCAGGGCCAGTCAGAGTGGTATTCTGAACTACTCAAAATTTCCACTACCAGTTCTCCAAACTACTCAAAATTTCTGCTACTGGTTCTCCAGAACTGGTCAGAACCTGCTGAATGCCACCTCTGTTGAGCATACTTAAGACACTTCCAAGTAACTGATTTATTTTCCAACTGAACTTATCTAGTTGAAAATTCAGTGATGATCATTCAAGGCTATTTGCTTATTCTGAGATTGATTCAGACATTAAGATATTGTGAGCATGGAGATATTTACATGGTTTTTTACGAGTATATAGAGTCTACAAAAAGCTGAGGACCATCAGCATTTGATTTCTTCTGCTGATAACAACCTACAGAGAATGATCACCCTATGCCCACTTGGTGGCTAGTAAGGATATTTTGTCCCATTCCCTCAGGTCAATGGCTGATCCCTTCTTCCCCCAAATAGAAGAGAATTGCTACTGTTTCCTTGATGTGCTTCCTCGATCAATGCAAATTTCTGTTGGCTTCCAAAATCGTGATGCTGATAGAAACACCGTTTTGTATCTGCTCTCCCTTTTTCAAGTCATCTCAACTATCCTCTAATACAATAATTTCCCCTAACATGGGAGGCACATGAGTCAAGAATCCTAAACCAGGAAGAGCAGACACCAACCGATCAAGGACAAGGCAGAGAAACGTGCCTATCCTAGAGGTGGCATTCATTGCTTTGAAATAGCATTTCATTCTCCATGGATACACTACTAAAATAGAGATGCATCAAAATTGTTCTTAATTGCAAGCTGCTGGTTACAATACCTTGCGATCAACTTACATAATTACTAGGTCTGTACTTTCATCTAGAATACTTGATCATCTGTCATCAAGCCTCAGCTTGCTTATCTAAAACCATTAGGCACTTAACGGCACTATATTGCTCTTTCTCTCAAACATTGCCTTTAGAATTTGGCTAGAAAAGTAGACTCCTGATTACCCACCCATTACAAATATAGCAAATTAAGTGTTAATCACACACTCTCCATATATGCAATATATACTTTATATCCTGAAATTGTCACTGAAATGGATGCTTTAGAAGCTTTTTCAAATGAGGCACAAGAACATCTGTACCATTTGTATGACCCACAGTCAGTTACACTGCAAATGGTGCATAATACATTTAGTACTCCCTTTCGCAACAACCTAATAATTACTATCAAATAGGGGAGAAAAAAAGGTATCTTCATTGAAATCATTTCAAGAATTCACAGTTAACCGCTTATATCACAAGGAAGCCTCAATGGCAATTCGGTTCTGAATGGAAGAGCCTTGCAAGGAAGAAGACAGCTTTATAATTATTCAGTCTAAAACTAAGAAAAAGCAACAGAGAGTAAAATCCTACATATCCCCATGCAATATCAGGAAAGAATCAGGCACCAAGAAACAAGGCAGACATGTTGAGATTCTCTAAGCAGTTTCCTTTATTGATCCTCACCTATAGACAGAAATCTTGCCAAACTAAACTATTTGCTTCATTAAACTCTGGGAACTATTTGGGAGGAGCAATCTTCACCCTCATTCCCCACACAAAATCTAATCCGCAAAGTCTCTTGCTCATCTGGGATGCACTCCCTCCCTCTTGGGAACCCAGACAACTATTCATCACAGAAAGAACTTTCCCACCACTCTTATTCATATGTTTTTAAAAAGTATATCATGTTTACCAGTTATAGAAGATATATTTGAGTCAGAGTTGGGCTGCACATACCTTAACAATCATTTCACCAAAAATGTGAGCACAGCTGCTTGCGTGTGGCTGCAAAATCCGGAGGAATTTCCTGTGTGCAGCAGCCAGGGTGAGTAGAACGGGTGAGGCATGGAAAGCAGCTGGGCTGCGAGGGCAGGGCGTGTGAGCAAAAACATGAGATAAATAGGATGGGATAGCTCCTGGGCAGGTGGGCGGGGCCAACTGGTGGTCGTAACTACAGGTACCAGCAAGCCGGTCTGAACCAATAGCACCCAATCACTGATTTGAGTCCAACATTAACAAGGCTTTAGTATTTCCTTAGGGTTAGGGCTAAGGAAATATTGTTTGAGGAATAAGTATAAAAAGAGCAGTATGTAGAAGGAAAACAGTTACTAAAAGATTGCTATTGGTTGAATGGCCTTCATCTTTGCACAGTCGTTTACAGATCTTCCAATTCTCTTCAGTGCCAAAACAAATGGATTTGTTTACTCACCAATTCCAAATGTGCAAATGTACTAAAAATAAAACTTAAAAAGTAAGATTTTCTCCCCCCACCCCCAGGGTTTGGACTCTATTCTTAGGATTATGCTTTTGAACTTAAGTTCACAGATTCTATGCAGAACATGCATACATTTCTCCCAGGGGTGGGATTCAAATTTCTTAACAACTGGTTCTGTGGGCATGGCCTAATTTGTGGATGTGGCTCAGTGGTCATGTGACTGGGTGGTCATGGCTTGCCGACTGGGTGTGGCTTGGTGGTCACATGACTGGCTGGGTGTGGCTTGTATGTAAATATTGTAAATGTTAATGTAAATATTTATGTAAATATTTAATTTTTTATAAAAAAAGAGCAACTTTTACCCCAAATCAGGCAAAGCAGGCAGGCAGATTGAGTTGCTCACAGAATCAGAGATTCACTTAGAGATCTATCTATCTGCAATCTGCTATCTGAGTCTGCACTGAAAAATAGGAGCTTCAGTCCTAAGGAAGCTTCAGCTCTGCTTTTGGATTAGCTAGAAAGCAAGAAATCCAACTGCTTTCGAGCTAATCTAAATCTCCCAACACAGCAGAACAGCTGATGGTTGTGGCGGGGGGGGGGGGGGAAAGATAGCAACTTAGCAGGCAAGTTTGATGGCATGCATACCAGGTAAGGAGTGAGTGGGTGGGTCAGGGAGGGGAGGGGCCAGCCAGTGGCACAATTTGCCAGTTTTCTAAACTGGGCAGAATCATAACAATTGGTTCTATAGAACTGGTCTGACCAGGTAGAATCCCACCCCTGATTTCTCCCTATCATTCTATTTCACAGTTTTAGAGAGACCACCCAAAAATAAAATAAAGAAGATTAAAGAAATTAAGCATGAAATGCAAAAAGGAAATATAACTAAACTGAAGCTGCCTCGAAGTGGACCATCAATTGTATTGCTAGGCAATATAGTCTTTAAGGTACCATGTCCAACATATGTCAATTTGTCCGGTTCAGCTGCGGTCATTAAGCAAATCACCATGGCCATTAAGCACAACATCATGTAATTAAAACTTGCAATTTTCTGCTGGCTTTCCCATTGATTTTGGGAAAATAGTTTACTAGGAAAGAAAGGTACAATAAAATATACCGAAGCATTGTTTTTGTTTTCATCTGATCCAAGTACTAGTTTATATATCATTTTTATTCTTTAAATTTCTCATTTCTCTTTTGCAGAATGTCATTAACTAATCAAAACTGTGTCAGTGTTCCTTTCCTCTTCGCCCATTCACTTTTCCTTCATATATTTACTTTCCTGTTCAATCCTCATTAATCTCTTTATACAACCAAATGATTTCAATGTACTTCCTTTGTATTGTGCCCCCATACTTAATCCATATTCATTTAGCACTCACTCATTCTTTATCCTCTCTTTAACACACATACTTCTGAAATAATTCATTCCTTCTGCATTTGACTTACATTTATTTCTCCTGACATACAAAATCCTCATTTCCATATAAAAAGTGAGAAGTGACATTTTTATTATTTTAAAAAACATCCATTTTTCACAAAATATTACATATTACTTTGCTGCATCTCCACCATGTAGAATTCACCATCCATACAATTACACTAGTCACATAACCAATGCATAAGCAAACCAAATTTTATTCAGTACTTCTTCAGTTACACCATATACACCTATAAGTTTACAGTGTTCAGTATTCTCATATATATGTATGGCTTCCGTTTTGTCCATTTTCTTTTGGACACACATACACAAATACACCACTGTCATTTCCATATACATCTCAAAAATACTCCTCCCATTATTCTCTGCCATCAGTTTCATTCCAAATCCTTTAATTGCTTGTATTTTTAGTCTCATCCACACTGCTGGAAGTTTCGGTTTACCTTTCTTCACTTACTTCCAAAACAAATGGAAAATTTATTTCCATCAAAATTGAATATTGTCACATTTTTGTTTTGTTTCAAGAGACTTCTATGTTTTTCTTATACCCACTTTGTATTTATGGTTAGTCTTTGCTTATCAAACAATCATTCAATGAGCATTCAAAGTTACGATAGCACCAAAAAAGGAGACTTATGAATAATCCTTGAAGTTGTAAACATTGCAGTGCCCCTGTGATCATAATTTGGCTGATTGACAACTGATACATTTACAACCTTCTCAGTGTCCTGTATTTATGTGATCATCGTTTGTGGCCTTCTCAGCTGGCTTCCAACAAGCAAAATCGACTTCCGGTTTGAGGTTCTTCAACAACGGACCGAAATTCGTGATCATCCGCGGTTTCGATCCGTGCTTGCCGCTGGAGTGCCCTGAGCCAGCTGTGGGCTAAGTCACCCTGTAGAGGTGGTGAAGAGGGGGGAGATCGCCAGCAGGGTTGAGGAGAGCCACATCTCTCCTCCCAAGCTAGCTATTACTCCCTTTCCCGAAGGTGGTTGCAGCAGTGGTCAGAAATGGCCAGCTCAAAGAAGAACTCGACTGGAAAAGAATATGCAGGAGGAAGATAAGAAGGAAAAGTTTTGGCTGACCAGGTCAAAATGAAAAAGCAACAACATAAGGTACCTTGGAATTTGAACTATAAAGAATAACATTGCTCCCAAAGAAGATTTTGAAGCGGAGAATGAGAGAGGGAAGGGAAAGGATTTGGTGTTTTTTTTTCTTTCCTTCCCGATATTGACAACTAAGAAATTTAATTAAGAAACTGACAAAAATCCATTTTGACATTAACAGGCATTTAAGCTGAAAATAAAATGTCAAAGGGATAATAAAGACTTCTGGATTTTCAAAAACTTTTAAAAGAAGGACAGGAGAGAAACAGAAAAAACAAAAGGGTGGGATCTGGAAAAATGGAGGAGACCACCTGGAAGTAAAAGGAATTAACAGTGAAACTTTAACAAGTTTCCCAAAAGATACATTCTAACTGAAACTTTGTAACAAGATAAGAGAACCCCAGGAAGAGAAAGTGGAAAAAAGAAGCAAGAAGAAACAGATTACAGGATTATTTGGATTACTTGGTGATTTTTGGATTTTTGGCTATTGTATTTAAAGGACTAAAATCAATCGGGTGGTTGTTTAAAAGTTTTTAAAATGGTATCACTCTTGGAAGAACTGAAAATGGAACTTAAAAAACAGAAAGAAGATGCACAAGAAGGAAGAGAGGTTTTTTTGGCTTTGTATTTCAATTTTTAGAAATGGAGATCCTGAACTATGAGAAACAGTAAGAAATTCCTGTAGAACAAGAAGGGCGGGACAAAGAAGAAGCCATCTTCAATGACCAAATAATTCTATGTGGGAAGAAAAGGAAAGGGGGGAAAGAGAGTGAAAAATTTAAGATCTGAAAATACAACCAAAAAAAGAGAATAGTTTGAAAAGTAATTACAATATTAGGAAGAAACAGAAGAGAGGATTACAGAAGAGAGAATTAGCATTAGAGAGACAAGGAGTCAAAAAGGGGAGGGAGTAGAAGAAGGGGAAGAGGGAAAGGAAAAGAAGTTATAAAGGACAGAAACAGAATATAGAGAAATAGGGAAAACGTACAAGGATTAAAGGTATAAGCCTATTTAGAAGACATAGAAATAATGGGTGAAAATTTAATTGAAATAGGGATTCTGCAAGGGTACATAAGATAGTATTGTTATATTAGAAATAGAAATGAACTTAGAAAATATGAAACAAGTGTGATTAAAATCATAGCTAAAATACTCATTGTAATGTAATGGAATGCTTGGTAATAAATAAATGAAATAAAGAGAATGAGAGAATGAAATTAGGAAAGGATGGGAACATTTTAATTATTATTAATGAGTTATAAAAATTTAAGTGAAGAGGAATATGAAAGAAATATGAAAAATTATGGAAATATTATAAGTATTCCTAAAGAAGTATGATATCCTATTGAAAAGAAATCTTAAAGAAATCAAAGATTATAACTAACTTTAATGATAGAGCTGAATTGGAATAGAATAAGTTTTTTATTTATTAATGTTATATATATACTTCCTCTTTAAGAACTTAGTGTGTATTTTAAGAATGTACCAAGCAGAATTCGACTGGAAGTTATGTGTTATATTGAATGTTAGAATTGTAAAGGCATAAATTGAAGTTTAAATAAGAGTTGAATGGACAAAAATTAAAAGATACAAAGGTGTCATACTCTAATCAGTGACTACAGGGGAAAATTTTGTTTAATGAGAAAAGAAAATATGAAATTGAAACAGGACAGACAAAAGTATAAATATAATTATTAGAAAGATATTGAAACATCTATCTATCTATCTATCTATCTATCTATCTATCTATCTATCTATCTATCTTTGGTTATTTGGGTTTTCTCCCACGTAAGATTGGAAGTATCTAGGCAACGTTTCGATGAAGTCTCATTCATCATCTTCAGGCTTGTGTCTTCAGCTCTGTGCTTCTCAGAGTGATGTGAGCTTGCAGCTGCTTCTTCCTTTTAACTGCTAGTGGGGGTGTGATTTGATTGGGTGGGGGCTTGGCTGTGTTCTGATTGGGTGGGGGTGTGTTCTCATTGGTTGGGGGTTTGGCTGTGTTCTGATTGGTTGTGGGGTTGGCCGTGTTCTGATTGGCTGGAGGTGTGTTCTGTTCAGGTGGGGGCTTGGTTGTGCTCAGGTTAGTCTTAGTTGCTGGGGGATTTGAGCTGGTGAGCTGTGATCTTGCTGTTTGGCTTCGAGTTCGTGGTCGTGCCGCATCTTCATGGTGGGGGTCAGTTCGCTTCATGTATGGCTCGGAGGGGTTTGAAGTGGGTAGTGATGCAGCTGCAGTGCGGCTTCTGGTCCGTGGTCATGTCTCATCTTCTGTGTGGGTGTGAGTCTGCTTTTTACGTGGAAGTGTGGTGGTGGCATCTTGTGTGGCCCTCGTGGGTGTGGGTCTGGTGTCATTCTTCATGTTAGGTACTCGTCAGCGAACTGACCCCCACCACGAACTCGAAGCCAAACAGCAAGATCACAGCTCACCAGCTCAAATCCCCCAGCAACTAAGACTAACCTGAGCACAACCAAGCCCCCACCTGAACAGAACACACCTCCAGCCAATCAGAACACGGCCAACCCCACAACCAATCAGAACACAGCCAAACCCCCAACCAATGAGAACACACCCCCACCCAATCAGAACACAGCCAAGCCCCCACCCAATCAAGTCACACCCCACTAGCAGTTAAAAGGAAGAAGCAGCTGCAAGCTCACATCACTCTGAGAAGCACAGAGCTGAAGACACAAGCCTGAAGATGATGAATGAGACTTCATCGAAACGTTGCCTAGATACTTCCAATCTTACGCGGGAGAAAACCCAAATAACCAAAGATCCACATACAAATACCCGAGAACCTCAGAATATATATATATATATATATATATATATATATATATATATATATATATATATATATATATATATATATATATATATATATATATATATATAATTTAGAAAGGAATGAGATAATTAAAAGCAAGGTTGAGAAAACTAAGGGAAGGGAAAAATTATTGAGAAAATGTTAAAATAGTAATAAGATATGGAATAGAACACAAAGATGAATATGAAATTGAGTTTGTGTCTGTATGGAGAAGTGATAACCTGGGACCATGCTATTCTCAAAAAAAGATATTTTATTTGTATAATGTTTTGTGAAAACCCAAATAAAATTTTTACAAAAAAACCCCAAGCAAAATCAATGAGAAAGTCAGCAGGATATTGCAAGTTTTAGTTACATGATGTTGTGCTTAATCATCATGGTGATTTGCTTAATGACCGCAGCTGACGAACTGTCATATGTTGGGCATGGTCCCTTTATGACTTAGCAACAGAATTGCTGGTCCAATCTGCAGTTGGTAAATCAGGACTACCTGTATTCTGTGGGTGATTAATCTATATTTTAATCTACATTTTCATACAGTATAGATTCTTTTTTTATATATAGTTCTACTGTACTTTACTTAATTTCTCTTCTATACCCATTTATGACATTACCCAAAAATGTTCTGCTTCACATTCAGAACTGTCATTAGACTTTATAAATTTTCATATAATATTGCATAACAAGAAAGCAAATTAGGTTTGTATTCAATTCCTCACTTTGTGCACGTATACATTTTTAAGGCAATACCACAGAATCACCTTCCTTGTACATCATAAAAACCAGTGTTACCTCAAACAAGTTAACATTATTCTATGTAAGATGAGATTTTAAAAACTAGAGCAAGCTAACATACTATTGCTCCTATTTCACTGGGCAGGAGGTGTATGGAAAGGGTACTTACTAAAAGCCCTTTATTTATTTGCAATAAGGGGCTAAAATAATGGTTTGTTTTTTATTTCAGACATGTTAAAATATTTGGGGATTTTAATCAACAACCATTATTCTTGTTTGACATTCTTTTTGTTTTATAGGTTTTTCTTTTCCTATTATTCAAATTTATTCTTTACAGATGTGATTTTGAGTTCATATTCCTCTTTGGAAATATAAATTTACTGACAATTTGTACTGGAAATTGATTGATATATCCCACACTATGTATTCATTTATGGTAACCAATGTTTCTTAATTAATTATAGGTGCACTTGATTGTTTTTACTGATTATGTGCCATCACGTTATTTTCAAATCCTAGAGGCCATAGATTTTCTCCAAGATATTTTTCCCTAACTTGTTCATTCAAGTGTATTACGTTTCTCACAAAATAAGGTCGGGCCTTATTTTTTTTTTTGACCCCTGAAAAAATGGCTAGGCCGTCTTTTCGGGGGTGACTTAATTCCCCCCTTTGCATCCTCGGGTGGGTGGGCAGCGACGGCTTGGATGTTGACCTCGGCATTGGTGGGACACTTTGTATCGGGAGACCTTCCGCCACTGTTGCTTTCCCTTCTCCCGGTGCTGTCACGGCATTTAGAGCAACGCCGCAGCATTTTGCATAGCCATGCGCGGCCAGCCAGGGCTCCTCCCTGCAACCGGAGCCGGGCGGAGACACTCGGCTTCAGACGCTCCTGTCACTGCCTTCCCTTTGCCTTCGAAGGTAAAGCCAATTATTTTAAAAATGACGCCCTACTACAACAAAGCCTCCCCTGCCCGAGAAGGCAGCCCAACCCCGCTTGAGGAGGCAATTTCCCGGGGCCACAGCACAGGATTGGCCCACCCCGGGAGAAGGGCCCAGGCACTATCCCTGCCTGGCATCGGGCAGAGCGTGAAGAGCTTCGCCTGGGGCGCCCAGCACAGCTGACAGGTGGGCCCTCCTGCCCAGCGGCAGAGCTCTTGTCAATGCAGCAAGCACCTCCCCACCGGGTCCTCTGCTCATCCCGCCAGGGCCGTGCCAGAGTCGTGCAGGCTAGGCAGAGCCGGGAAAGTGAGGTGCGGGTGCACGCCTGCCTGCCAAGCGAAAAAGCCGGGCTGGGCCGAGCTTCGCTTCCTTCCCAAGTTCCTCCAGCCCAAACCCGAAGGGGCCACCGGGAGAGGCCACCCGAGGCAGTGATAGCGCCTACCCATCTGTGGACAGGGAGGCAAGGCAACGGCCTGTGCCACGTCCTCCTCTGAGCTGAGCCCTTCCGAGTGAGCACCTCTGCCTGATGCCCATGCAGCTACAGCGTTTGGAGCTGCTGGCGCATTTGGAGATGCGTGGCGATGGGGACGGGCTGGGCAAGGGGTGGAAAGCACGGGTGGCTTCAGACTCTCTCCGCCAGACCCACCGGCCAGGGAAGCAGTGCTGTCATCGTCTCGCCTCCCTGTCCGCGGATGGGTGGGCGCTATCACTGCCTTGGGCAGCCTCTCCTGGTCACTCCTTTGGGTTTGTGCTGGAGGGACTTGGGAAGGAAGCCAAGCTAGGGTCGGCCTGGCTCTTTCGCTTGGCAAGCGGGCACACACCCGTGGCTTGCTTTCCCATCTCTGTCCAGCCCGCACAGCTCTGGCGTGGCCCTGGTGGGATGGGCGGAGGTCCCAGCAGGGAGGCGCTCGCTGCCTTGGCAAGAGCTCTGCCACCGGGCAGGAGAGCCTGCCTGTCAGCTGCGCTGGGTGCCCCAGGCAAAGCTCTTTGTGCTCTGCCCAGCGCCAGGCAGGGATGGTGGCTGGGTGCTTCTCCCGGGGTGGGCCGATCCTGCGCTGCGGCTCCAGGAGATTCGCCTCCCCACGTGGGGTTGGGCTGCCCTCTCGGGCAGAGGAGGCTTTGTCATACCGGTAGTAGGGCATCATTTTTAAAAGAATTGGCTTTGCCTTCAAAGGAGGCGACAGGAGCGCCTGAAGCCGAGTGTCTCTGCCGGGCTCCAGTTGCAGGGAGGAGCCCTGGCTGGCCACGCGTGGCTGCGTCAAACGGGGAGAATGGAAAGCAAGGGTGGCGGAAGGTCTCCCGATATGAAGTGCCCCACCAACGCTGAAGTCAATGCAGGCAGCACCATATCCAGGTATGCAACAAAAGTACTTCCTAATGGCAAGGCCCCCCACCATTTCCCCCCATTTCGCATGTTTAATGTAGGCCTTAATTTGGGGGGAGGGGCTTAATTTGATTTTATGCCTATAAAACATGCTGGGACTTCCTATTGGGGGAGGCCGTATTGTTGGAGAAACACGGTATATGAGTATAGAGGTTACAAAATATAAACAACTTCAATAGCATTCTGTAATTAAGCTAATTTCCTGCATTTACACAATTTTCCAAACCCTGGATCAATCACACTATCTAAATCCACACACTATTCTGAGCCATAAACTAAGCACTCATTTTTCAAGATAGTCTATTGCACAGACCAAATCTTAGTTTTAATATTTAGATTAATTTATGGAGATAGATAAGACACATATTCAAACACATATTCAACTATGGAAGCTCAAGGTAATTTGATGTCAGTCTCTAGATATCGGGTTCCTGTTAGTTGTGGGATAAAATTAGAAAAAGGAACCTGCATGCTATTTTATAATCCTTAAAAAAGGAAGTAACACATAATATCTGTTTCAAGGAATCCTTTTATCAGGATTAATTGGTATGTTCTTTCTTGGATAAAAATAATCTGGTTCTCAAAGTGCTATGCAGGTGTAAACTGGGCCTTGAAGCAGATTGAAAATGCATGGCTGCTAGAGTATATTATTAATGTGTTAGTTACATATTCCAACTTTGTCCAGGAACTCATGGCAGTGCCTAGAGCATTCCTTTCTGCAGTTTTTCTTCATAACTATCATCTAGTGGGATCAGCTGACCAAGGCTGTCTCAAAGATACCTAATGAACTTCCTTGGCTGAGGGTAGACTTTAACCTGAATCTCCCTATTTCTAGCCCAAGCAACTGAATGATTGCATCACACTGGAGAGTGCAGCTAGGGGACTTGAGTATATTGTATAGTCTTCACTGGTTCTTTGCACATTCAAAGTGTTGACGTTATTGTATAACATCAACACTTCTCATGGCTTAGAAACAAATATATGAAATAACATTTCTGTCCTCACCTGAGACACCTCTGGGGAAGGTGCTAATTCTGGGAAAGAGAAGAGGGTGAACCGAAGTAAGTTACTGTTCTGACCCAACTGGGTTCCCAAAGAGCAAACACAGACAAAGGCAGCAGCCCCACTTTTTATGGTTTAATAACGAATTCTGTTCCTTTACAGATAAAAGGCTGTTTTCCATGAATTAGCTCTGACAAGAAAGAGCCTTGCCAAGTTGTTTCTCCATGCTGCCCAAAACCGAGAGATAAGAACTAATTTACAAGATTTTCCAAACATGAACTAAGATGTCCACAAGTTGAACTTCAAAGCTTCTTTGCTTTCTGCAAAGAATACTTTTTCAAACCTGGCTTTTATCCTCTTGAGGGAGGGGCCATTACCTTGCAGCCTTACTGGGTTGTTGGTTCAATAGGCCTTCTTCCTTCTAACATTCCATGCCTTCTTCCAAAGTAGTTCCCTTCTCAGTACCAGAAGCTTCTTATTCTTTCAGGCTTTGATGTTTTGTTGATATAGTGCTCTTTTCAATAATATTTCTATCTGCATTACTTTTGTTTTTATGCTTTTCAGCATTGCTGCTTTTAATTGTTGCTTTTATGACTATTATGTTAAGAGTGACATATGAATTTTATTTGTGCTATTATTGGAGATCAGCTAGACAGCTTTTAGACACAAAATGATAAATACATTTTTAGAAATACATAAATATCTTCAGAAAGCTTTAAGTAATGAAGATAAATGTTGTGCTGCATTTTCACAGCAACAGTAGAAAAAATATTGGAAAGGAATTGTCAAAACAAAGTTTAGGTTTTAAATGATTAAATGTTTGTTTGGATCCTGGCATGTATTAATTAACAAGCACACCCATTACTTCCCAGGTCAGATGAATTAATAGATATCAGAGAACTGAATAGACACACTTGACAATAATTTTAAGAAATATACTGAACAATTTTAAAATGTATTCCATTAGAAGGATAGGGAGCTCTGGATTTTTTTACATGCAATCTTTAGTCTGAATAGGTGGGAAGGAAGGAAGGAAAAGCTTGTTGAGAATTCCCCTCCCTTTCTGAGGTATGACACAGATAAGGTGGTGAGTTATCTTAGCAGTAGCCTCACTTAATGGAGGCCTTTTGCCCCAAAGGTATATGAACATCCCACCCTCCTGATTATTTGCAACTAGCTTAAGAAAAAATAATAATTATGTTGCACCTTTGGCCCAATGTGAGTGTATATCGTGTTGGTATTTAATAAGAGTAGTGTTGCACTAATAGTTGTTATTTCAACATTATTGTTTTTGTTCTATTTACTGTCCAACGTCCACTGAGAGTGGGCTGGATTAAAAATGCTTTCAATTAACATTGAGTGTAAGATAACTATCAAAGACCAGGTTTAGTGTCGTGGTTAAGGAACCAGATTAAAAACTGAGGATCTGTGAGTTCTAGTCCAAGTTTAGGCAAGAAAACCAGCTGGATGACTTTAAGCCAGTCACACATACCCAAATCCAGGAGACAAGCAATGCCAAATCACTTCTGAAAAACCTTCCCAGGAAAACTGCTGAGATTTGCCCAAGCAGTTGCCAGGAATAAAAAGAGGGGGAAACCCACTTGAAGAAACAAAAATATAAAAATATAAGATAAATGTTAAGCATCATGCCCACTTTTGCATGCTATCTCCAGGCCAAAACAATTCTTGCTGCATGAATTCCAACTATGAGTTAATTTATTAGAGCTGCATGTTGGAGATTTTCTCCATTTCAATAAATGGAAATTGAAATGATGCCTCTTGCAATTTTAATGTTTGTGGAATGAGGTAGGGAAAGCATCTGCACTGTGGAGGTCAAGAAGGCCAGTAAGAACTTTCCAGCTGAGATAAAACAGCAGATTCAGGAACATTGAAGAGCTAAACTGGTAAGTGTTGGCAACGAGTATCGATGAGTATCTAAAAAAAAGGAAATATCATCTTAAAAGAAATCTGGTCTCTGTAACAGCATTCCCTCCCTGATTTTTCTTTTCCTAGTTAAGCCTTACAGAATGCATTTTTTATAATCTCTTCATCTGGTGGGTTGGCATTTTGAATATAATTCCTGATAGAGGAAAATAATAATAACAAACACTTTCTTCAGTTTTGTCCCCCTTTGCTTGCCTGAATGCCTGAAGAGGGAAATGCAAAAAATAAAAAAATCAAGCACTTGTCAGTATCTCCTCTTCACATGCTGTACTACATGAATAAAAACTGCATTCACTAGATACTATGATTGCCATAGAAACAATTGCTATGGAGACCAGAAGAGAAAGTGCAAATGTTTTGTGGTGATAGCTGTACAAATAAAGGAAAATAAGTGCAGTCCTGAAAGTGTAGAGTTAGAATTGTTTTAAGATATAATATTTTTAAAAATCTAAGAACAGAATATAGCACACTTTTTAAAGGACTTACATTTGCAGTTATTGCAATTAATCAAGAGTAAGAGTGCACAGTACAAAAAGGTATTTATTGCATCTTTGACAAATGTTATGTTTGCTGTTGATGAAATGTTCTAGCATGCAGCTGATAAAGTGTAAGCTATCGACTTACAGTAAAATTCTACAAAATAAGTTACCAAAGAGAGTCCAGATTTTTCCACTGCCTAAAAATACTCTATTTTCAGAAGTTAGAAGAGGGCTTTTTAGCATATTTTCTGTCGTTTATGGATGTTCAAAAATCTTCCACACACATTGCTTGATGCACTTTAATTGTAGAGGACATGTTTTGTAAGGCTCTGTTGCAGGATGTTGCTAACAATTCAGCAAAGCACAACCTTTCAAGATTCCCTTTCAAGATATAGTGCTCTATATGTTGTTCTGTCATTAAAATGGGCATAATTTTGGCAACAAGAAGTCTGTCCTTGGATTTGAGAAAGGAAACTTGATAAGGTTAAATGCAATTTTTTTTCAGTAAGAGAAAGATTAATAGCAGCCTGCAACTTAATGCCTGCATGATAAGCCTTGTTTCACTGATTTCTTCCAATTTCCATAATATGATTCCTAAATGATGAGGAATTGACTCAAAAGGGTAAAGGACATGTAAAGGTCTAATTAGCATTAATGCAGTGATGCATATAGAATTTCAAATACACTTTTATTACAAGAGGTTAAATTAAAAGCTAGATGTCCTGGCAATTCAAAGAACCTGTTTTAGTGATGAAACAATCGTTAAAAGGTTTTGAGAAAACAAATGACCTAAAAGCAACACAGACAAATCTTTAGTCTAAGACAGTTTTTCTTAACATTGGCAACTTTTAAGAATTAACCCCCAGAATTCCCAGCTGCTAAGAAATTCTGGGAGTTGAAATCCACCCATCTTAAAGTTCCTAAGTTTGAGAACCACCAGTCTAGGCAAATAACAAATAATATCTACAAATCCATAAATCTTAAAAGTGTTGTAGCTGCTGCTGCTGCTATTTTACGTTAGACCTTAGTAGAGACTGATACTTTGAGATATTTATTCAATACTATCATGACAACAAAATAAATTGCAATAAGAAGTATCTGCTTAGTATGAAAAATGAAAAAAATGTAGGAAAATGCAAAGGTCCAAAGAGATATATTTTCAAATGTAATGCTTCAAATTGAGATTCACTATTTCCTTGGGATTTTATATGTTACATTTGTTGAAAAGAGATTTGTGTATTATTTGTCTGCATTGATATAGAGATGGGACCAATCGGTCTTCATTAAGAATTCATTTGGTTACGTATACTGATTTGACTTATAAATACAAGACTTAAAAAATCAGTTTGGTTTCATACTATTTCCAAATATGATATAATTGTGCCCTATCTTTTTTACTGACTCTTGCACATTATGGAAACTCATGTAGCAGAACTATTTCTTAACAATTTAGACAAATGTTCTCTCTCTCTCTCTCTCTCTCTCTCTCTCTCTCTCTCTCTCTCCCTCCCTCCCTCCCCCTCCCTCCCTCTCCCTCCCTCCCTCCCTCCCTCCCTCTCTCTCTCTCTCTCTCTCTCTCTCTCTCCAGTGTGTATGTATGTGTGTCCAATCTGACTAAACCTCTGATCCCGGTGACCGACCCAGATTGGATCCTATAGAGCAGGGGTCCTCCAACTTGGGAACTTTAAGACTTGCAGACTTCAACTCCCAGAATTCTGGGAGTTGAAGTCCACAAGTCTTAAAGTTGCCAAGTTTGGAGACCTCTACTGTAGAGTTTGTGTGTGTGTGTGTGTGTGTGTGTGTGTGTGTGTGTGTTTGTGTGTGTGTATATGTATGTTATGTGTGTACACACACACGCACACACACACACACAGTATATATTCAATTTCTATATGTTATAAAGGTAGTCCTCACTTACTGATTACAATTGGGACCAGTAACTCATAACTAATTGGTGCAGTTTGCCACTGTTGCCACCAGTGAGCACTAGTCCACCTCTCCACCCCCCATGGTGCACTCTGGATAGCACATGGGCATGAGCAGAATGGACTGGGCATTGTCGGCAGCCAAACAACTGCTTTGTAATAGCAAAGTATCAAAGTTTCCTGGTAAGGTTTTTGAGCGACTAGTTTCACAGCACATCAGAGACTGAATCCCGCCCTCCTTTGATCAACATCACTTTGCTTATAGAGCAAACCGATCTACAGAGGATGCTGTGGCCATCACACTACATAGAGCGCTGAGTCATCTGGAGAACAAACAGAGCTATGTGAGGATGCTCTTTGTGGACAACAGCTCTGCGTTTAACACTATCATCCCAGATATACTAGTAACCAAACTGTATAATCTGCAGGTCCCCACCCCCACGTGCTCCTGGATTAAGAACTTTTTGACAAACAGACCACAGTCTGTTAGACTTGGCCCCCACCTTTCTTCCACTATTACACTCAGTACTGGTTCCTCCCAGGGTTGTGTCTTGAGCTCCCTACTATATGCCTTGGACACCTTTGACTGCTCACCAAGCCACGCAACAAACACCATCATAAAGTTTGCGGATGACACGACCGTGATTGTCTCATCTCCGGAGAGGATGAGACAGTATATAGGGCAGAAGTAGACAACCTGTCTATCTGGTGTTCACAGAACAATCTGTCACTGAATGTCCATAAAACCAAAGAATTGATTATGGATTTCAGGAAACATGGACAGGACCACACCCCACTCATCAACAATGGAAAACGAATGGAAACTGTCCCTACGATCAGATTCCTTGGCATCCATATTTCAGCTGATATCTCCTGGTCCCCTAACACCAAGGCCATAGTGAAGAAGGCTCAGCAGCGGCTGCACTTCCTGAGGGTTCTCAGGAAGAACAATCTGGATAAGAAGCTGTTGCTGGCTTTCTATAAAGCCTCTGTGGAGAGCACTCTTGACATATTCTCTGGATGTGTGGTATGCAGGCTCCACAGTTGAGGACAGGAAAACTGTACAGAGGGTGATAAACACAGCTCAAAAGATCATTGGTTGCCCTCTGCCCTCCCTGGAAGACTTAGCCAGGTCCTGCTGCCAAAGCAGAATCAAGGCCATTATAGAAGACCCCTCACACCCTGGCAATTATCTTTTTGACCTGCTGCCGTCTGGACGGCGTTTTAAGTCAGTAAAATCCCACACCACTAGACTAACAAATAGTTTCTTTCCCTGGACCATCCGAACCGCAAATAAACACAAAGTCACTACCTCATTAAGATGTGAAAAGATGTGAAATCTCAATACCCCATTCAGATGTATAATAACATATTACAGTACAATCCATCTCTTGTGTATTATACTCGGATAAGCGTTACAGTCAGTGTTGGATGTATATTTTGTGTATATTTGTAGATATTGTACTCTCAAATTGCAAATGGAGACGTGGGTACTCTATCTTTCTTATCTTCATTTTTAAGTGCTTTGGTTTTATTGTATTGCGAACAGTTGCTGGGGTGCATCCACAGTTTCGTTGTACTTGTACAATGACAATAAAGTTCTTCTAATTCTAATTCTAATATAACATCACCTTATGCTAAATAAGTGAATAAATAAATTAAATTGGTGTGGTTACCGAGCTATAATAATAATAATAATAATAATAATAATAATAATAATAATAATAATAATAATAATAATAATAATAATAACAACAACAACAACAACAACAATTGAAATAAAAATAATAATTATTACTATTACATCACCTGGCAATGATCAACTGCATGGCTTTTGGCTCAAATACCTGACCAGCCTGCACAGAAAAATGGCCGAACAATTCAATGAGATGCTGCAGACAGGAAACATCAGTGAATGGTTAACAGCTGGGAAAACCTACTTGATACAGAAGGATCCAGCAAAAGGGGCAACACTTGCAAATCCAATAACGTGTTTGCCAACCATGTTCAAGCTGCTGACCAGCATCATAGCTGACAGGATGCAGGACTACCTAGAAGCAAATAACATCTTGCCAGTAGAGCAGAAAGGAAACAAGGAAGCAGAGACACAAAAGATCAGCTCCTGATCGACAAAATGATTTTAGAGAACTGCAAAAGCTGAAAAACAAATCTGCATACAACTTGGATTGACTACAAGAAAGCATTTGACTCACTACCGCACAGCTGGATCATCAAGTGCCTGGATGTCATCAGAATATGCAAGTGCATTGGTACTTTCACTGCAAATGCGATGAAGCACTGGAAAACAGAACTGTTTATTGGAAGTGAAAGCTACGGACTGGTCAACTTCAAAAGAGGGATTTACCAGGGTGATTCTTTGCCACCTCATCATCGCCATGAACCTCCTGTCAGCAATTTTACAGAAAACTAACCTGGGTTATCAAACTGCTAAAAATTCACAGAAAATCTCTCACCTGCTGTACATGGATGATCTGAAGTTATACAGAAAATCAAAAATTGAAATCCAGTCATTGACCAATACAGTTTGAATTTTCAGCACTGACATCAGCATGGAGTTCAGCCTGGACAAATGCACCACAGTGGCACTGAAGAAAGGGAAGACCATAGAAAGTGATGGAATTGAAATGCCCAATGGACAAACCATCAAATGCCACCAACCCAAAGCCTACAAATACCTGGGCATACTGCAGCTGGACAATATCAAGCATGGGCAAGTGAAAAATGTGGTCAGCAAAGAATACACACAAAGGGTCAGAAAACTTCTAAAAAACAAACTGAATGGTGGTAACACCATCAAGACTATAAATACCTGGGCCATACCCGTCATCAGATATACTGCTGGGATCATAAAATGGACACAGACAGAGCTGGACAGCCTGGATAGGAAAACAAGAAAACTGATGACCATACACTATGTGCTGCATCTCGTAGTGACATTGACAGGCTATATTTGCCCAGAAAAGCAGGCGGCAGAGGACTTTTGCAAGTGAAGCAGACAGTCGAAGAAGAGAAGCATGCTCGGGCAGATTATGTGAAAGACAGTGTTGAACCAGCTTTGATAGAGGTCAACAAGAGATGCAGCAAACCAAGAATCAATATAGGAAAACAGTGATGCAAACTTGGGCTGACAGCTGGTGTAACAAAGCACTGCATGGACAGTTCCTTGAAAAGATCCAAGGAAAAGTAGATGAGTAAAAGACCTGGTTATGGCTGACCAATGGAACATTGAAGAAAGAAACAGAAGGCCTGATTCTTGCAGCCCAAGAACAAGCCATCAGAACAAATGTAATCAAAGCCAGAATAGAAAAATCTGCTGATGACCCCAAATGCAAACTCTGCAAAGAAGCGGATGATCACATACTGTTGCAAGTATACTCTGCAAAGAAGCGGATGATCACATACTGTTGCAAGACAATAGCTTAGACTGACTACAAACAACATCACAACACAGTCGGTCAGATGGTCCACTGGAACTTGTGTCACAACTATCATCTGCCTGTAGCAAAGAACTGGTGGGATCATAACCTGAAAAAGTGGTCAAAAATGAGCATGCAAAACTACTGTGGGACTTCCAAATACAGACTGACAAAGTTTTGGAACACAATACCCTGGATATCACGATTGTGGAGAAGAAAAAAGTGTGGATCATCGACATTGCCATACCTGGTGACAGCAGAATCGACGAGAAACAACTTGAAAAAGTCACCAGATATCAGGACTTGAAAATCGAATTGCAGAGACTCTGGCATAAACCAGTGCAGTGGTAATCGGCACACTGGGTGCTGTGCCTAAAGACCTAAGAAAGCGCTGACAAGATCATCATTGGTCAGCTATAGAAGGCCACCTTACTGGGATCTGCTCGCATAATCTGCCAATACATCACGCAGTCCTAAACACTTGGGAAGTGTTCGACTAGTGATTTGTGATATGAAACCCAGCATTTGTGATATGAAACCCAGTTATCTCGTTTGCTGTGTATACTGTCATTTTGTGTACAAATAAAATAATAATAATAATAATAATAATAATAATAATAATAATAATAATAATAATAATAATAATAACAACAACGTGACAGTGCTGGATTTACAATGTCACATTTGCTTCTTTTGTTAGTGAATCATCATGATTGTTAAATGTGGGACCACAATTTGCAATTTCATTTCCGTGGTCTCTCTATTCATTGTGCCTGCTAGAAGTTGGTTGTTAAAGTAAAGAATGGTAATCACACAGGGCACTGCAACAGTCAAAAATATGAAAATTGGTCACAAAGGGTTTTTTAAAACTATTGTAATTTCAAATAGTCATTAAACAAGGCAGTCAGTAAGCAAGGGCTACCGGCATAATTTTTTTTAAAATAAAAGATCCATTTAAAACCCAAACCAGAAACATGTAGTAAGTATATACTTAATCCTGACAGATGGTGATATGTCAAGAGGAAGAGACAAAAAAAGTCTAATGAATCAAAGGTAAAAGTTTAAAGCAGATTGTATGAATTAGCATATTGTGTCCTTCTGGCAGCAAGAGAATATTGTTTATAATTAAAATGTGTATGTTTTAGTTTGAACTGCATCATGCAATTTGCAGGATGTACTTCTCTAACAGTATCAATAATCCGATTTACTGCAACATAATTTCCATATTAGCAATATTTTATCCACAATATGCATATTTTATTTGTTTTATATTACTACTCTAGTAGGTATTTATTTTCTGACATCCTCCTTGGATGCTCCTGCTTTCAGAATTTAGTCAAAAAAGTAATTCATTCAGTGTCCCCTTGAAATCAGTTTACTGCAACAATAAAAAAAGTTAAAAAGAGCTTGGATTGTGAATACACAGAGTTAGATCCAATCTCATTTATGGTGTTTAGTTACTAGGTAACTAAAGAAATCCCTTTAAAGGAGCTTGTGGGAGGGGAAATTAATAGGGACATCCATTTAAATTTAAATTAATACAAGCATAATAACAAAATGACCGTCCTTTCCCGCATATTAGTAGAATTAGGTAGACTCAGGTTCATTTCTCTGTTTAGTGTTTGATATCAGATTGCTATCCTATTTCAACCTAATTTTTCTTTTTCTTTTTAGTATATGTTTTATTTTTATTCATAAACATTTTGAATACAGTGTATTGTCAGGGCATATCATTTACGGGGGGAAAAGAATAAAACAAACAAATATACACTAGTAACAATGGTGATAGTGTAACAAAATAATTTTAGCTGAGTTTCTTCTATTAGGTTATTTCTAGTTCTATTAATTATATCAACATGTTTCTAATTGTCAACCCTCTTTGTATTTAATTCTTACATAACAATAATCTTTCTTCACCTAATTTCTACCTCTTATCTCTAGCCACTTATAAAATATATTTCATGTTAAGTAATATTCTGTGTCTTCTTTATCCTTTATTTTTAATGTCAATCTATCCATCTCTGCACAGTCTAGTATTTTCTGAATTACATCCTCATCTGATGAGGTGTTCTCATTTTTCCAATGTTGTGCAAATACAATCCTTGCAGCTGTCAATACATGCAAAATCAAATATACAGTCCCTTTGGCATATCCTTCTGGCATTATACCCAACAAAAATATTTCTGGTTTCAAGTCTATGTGTTGCTTAATCATCTTTTCCAATCATGTATGTATTTTCGTCCAATATTTTCTTGCTTTCATATAAGTCCACCACATATGATAATAAGTACCAGGAGTTTGATTACACTTCCAACATTTGGCGGACATTTTTGCCAATCTTGCTGGTGGGTCAACCTAATTATTCTCATAGGGTAGCAAAAAAAGATGGCAATGGAGAAAAATGGTGGCAACAGAGAAAAAGCCCTACATTCTGCCTACAGCTGTTTGAGGAAAAGGAAGATTAGAAATGCAACCAATGTAGTAAATAGTATAAACACTAGTTTTGACTAAAATAGCTTTAACTAAAGTGTTGCTCAGGAGAGAGGCATCTTTTTTTTTCTCTGAAGAGAAAGCCTTGTGGTTAAATTGCTTCAGCACCAACCAGAAACAGAGCCCCGATTTTAAGAAGGCACAGCAATCTGAACATGTGGTCTGTAGATTATCTCTTTTACTTCCTACTGAGTGCATAAATTATTTCTTCAAAGTGTGGAGGGTAGAATGGAAAAGCTAACCTTGGTTTCCTAAAGCTGTTGCAGTCTCCTGGGAGGGTAGATAGGTGGGGAATCGTACCTGTGAAATTGGGAAACCAGATTCTATCCCTGCTCTCTTAACACTAGCTTTATTCATTTTCTAGCAGATGTCTCAGAAATAGGAGGAACCAGGCATCTGATTAAAATGTAAAAAGTATTTTTTTTCCTATACTTTCGCAACAATGCAACAATCTGTAGGGGAAAAATGTTTTTAATTTAAAATAAATTGAGAGAGTGTCCTTATCCAACAATTGTTGAGAGGAGAAATAGTAGAAAACCTTCAGTGGAGAAATTACCACCCTTAAGGTTCATGGCATTTCCTTGATTTAATTTTGGTTTATAGACATCTGAAATAAATTTGACCATACCAATCAAAACTCAGCTAGTTTGTTCCAGAAGGTATCTCCCTAAGAATATGCCAAGGGATAGAAGGGTCCTCAAGCATCCCAGGTATGTGCTACCACTAAACTACAGCTAAACTATGAGCTGTGGTGGCACAGTGGTTAGAGTGCAGTACTGCAGGCTACTTCTGCTGATTGCCAGCTGCTTGCAATTTGGCAGTTGAAATCTCACCAGGCTCAAGGTAGACTCAGCTTTCCATCCTTCCAAGCTGGGTAAAATGAGGACCCTGATTGTTGGGAGCAATATGCTGACTCTGTAAACGACTTAGAGAGGACTGTAAAGCACTGTAAAACAGTATATAAGTCTAAGTGCAATTGCTATTACTACAACCCTTCCCATTACTATACAAGACAAATATTTATTCATATTACACCAGAAAATCAGGGTTTTCCAGGTTTATGAATCTAAGATTTCTAATATCTACGTGAGAATTCTGACACTAATGCCAACTCTGATAGAGTGTATATCGATTCATGGGAGGGTACTGTCAAACTAATACAATTTCTAGAACTGGATACTTTTTTATTTTCCTCTGCCAAGAAGAATATTGGGAAATGGCTCAATGTGTTTGATGTTTCAGTGAATAAAAGCACCTTTCCTTTTGAGAATCATGTGTGAGAGCTCCTGAATGCCCAAGACACTCAGGTGCACATACAATTAAATGACTAGTTGGTGGTCTGGTTGAATAAATAAACATAATAAATCTTTTTGGGCCAATTTCTGGATGAAGTAATAATTAGAAAGTGGGCAAAATGCATTATTTGGTGTATGGCATTTCATATAATCAAGCAACATAATGCTGCTTCATGGAAACCAGAATCAAAATTATGTATTAGTGTTCATAACATTATCTAACCTGCAATCTAGGTCAGATCTCAGCTGAAAAAGGAAGGAAATAACACTTGCTTTGAAGCCTGCTTGTTTGCTTGCTGCTATATAAGTATTTATTAATATTAATAGTGTAAAGTTAAGCTCTCCTCATACATTATTTAACCAAAGACTTTATTGTAAATGACTGTGAGCAGCTAAAATATTAAAGGTTTGAAATAGTCCAATGCTGCTTCTTGTTTTGACAATTTTCCTTATTAAGAAGATAATGTTCTGACACAACTACAAAAGGTTCACATTTGTTTTCATTTATTAACACATAATTGAAGCATTGTCTAGTAAAGGAGGAGGGACATCAGAGAAACTTATCAGGCTGGCTTGAAAAATGCCATGGAAGAATAGTATTTTTTTTAACACATTTTTTTAAAATTTTCGGTGGGTTTTCAACAAGGCACGAAGAGTCAAGGAAAGGCATAGAGTAGAATACGTTAAAATACTGCAGATTTCAGCAAGAGAAATGAAAGTCAAATCCCATTAATACAAACATACTCTCAATAGCAGTAAATATGCTTTCGGGAGGTTAAGTGGGTAGTTGGTTAAATGTTAGTCAAAAGCAACAGGATAGTTTCTAGTGTTGTGAGTCCAACTCCAGCTTCACTGGGCTAAGCTCTGTCAGAGTTGCAGGTTTTTAGCTATATTCTTATTAATTATCAGAAAGAGCAGAAGCATATTGGCAAAATGAAATACAACACAATAAAGAGACACAATATAAATGGTAGTCATAGTCTCAGCCTCCAACTCATAGTCTTAAGCTGAATAACCCAGTGCTTGTCAGCGTAAACTTGGTACATATTAGTGCTTCATTATAATGTAGGAAGAACTCAATGCTGATGTACAGAATATAAAAGTAAAATGTGATTCAAGAGAGCACACTCCTAGACTGATCATCCTATAAGGACTTAACTGAAAATGTGGAAGTGAAATTAAAGTTTATTGCTGGTCACATTAAAGGTGCTGGGAGATAAGAAAGTGAATGAAGCTCAAAGCAAGATACACTTAGAGAGAGAGACAACCAATGCCAGGCCAATAATAAATAAAGCATTTGCAAAAAACATTAACAAATGGTCAGTGAGTACATCATTTGAAGATGGCTCATTCATTCCTATCTATAATAAGCATTTGGAAAATTCTGAGATATTTGGATGCAATTTCTATTATTTATTGCAGTAAATAAACTGTATTTTATTTCTTTTTTGGAGAGTAGGATAGGGAGAATTAAAAAAATGATAATGGTAAAGGCTTTTTTTATTGCCCTAAAAAGAAAGGCCAAAATCAACCAGAGGCCATATAGAAGGAAGTTGATCTGTAATGATTTAACTATCAACAGATTCTAGTAGTACAACAGTTCCATACAGGGGAATGAAATAGAATAAATAAAGGGAGTGAAAGAATGGCATTCAGACAGAAACACAAATCCAGAATTTGGTAAGAGATACATAGGATTTTACCGATGTAAGGATTTGGGGGAAGATGAGTACAATGGTAAAGCTCACATATTAGAATAAATTAAAAAGAAGTAAAAGTGCATCATGTTTGTTTTAAAACATAAACATATAAAACATGTTTATGTTTATAAAACAAATCTACCATCTTTCCTTTCCCAGCATAGAATAAGTTGTAAAATAAGTCAATCCCATTAGATGAAATCAGAAAAGACAAGGCAAACAGAAACCAGAAAAACAAAAGAATGTCTCGCCCCACAAGGAGACAGGCAGGCAGAGTTGAATGAGGTAATAAAACCCATATCAATTTCAGAGAGAACCCACCACTCATCTCCCCCCTCCCCCATCATTCCTCTGTATGGAACTGTTGTTTTACTACTAAACTTTGCTGGGGGAACTCTGGAAGTTGAAGTCCACAAGTTTTAAAGTTGCCAAGTTTGGAGACCCCACTGATGTATAGGACTAATGTTGCAACTTTGAATGCTAGTTCTTAGAATCCCAGAAGCAGCAGACAAGTCACAAGATCTTCAAAATGCTTTAAAACTACCCAGCTCAATTTGTTGCTTTGAAATAGCCTTGATTCCTGATTCTGCTTTGAATTCAGTTCAATTTAATTTGCTTTGATTCAGTTGATGCTCTGTTGAGTCAAATAACTCATCTGAAGTTTTGCAGAATGTACGTATTAAATGTAGACGCAAACCCACACACGAACAAATTCACGTTAGACTACCATCCATTTTTCTTAGCAGCAGCTGCTTCCATAATAACAGTGCAAGCAGAAACTGAACAGTCTGCATTACATTTACAATAATTTTCTACATATATACCAAATGTCCATGCCTGCAGGAACTGCAATATCTAAACCTATAATAATATATAAGACTCTGCAAAGTCTGTACATACTATATTGTCAAGACACTGTGTTCTCAATTAAACATTTCTGGAGTTTTCAAGCATGGGTGGAGATATTCTTAAATAAAATTGAAGGGCTATATATATTTTACATATGAATGTATATGCTTTTTGCAATGGCATTATTTTATCAATATAAACAAATCAATGTATCATAAAATGAGTCTTCCTCTGTTAGCAAAATACTTTTCCAATAAAGCATGATCTTCTGGAACTTTTACAAATAATATTCTAGCATCTTCCACCAACTCTGGTCCCAAGTCCACAGTCTGAAAATGCAGACTGTGAAGTTTTCAGCTTGAACATCTAATTACCACAGTACTGCCTTATGTCTAAGGATATTTACTCATATAGTAGGGCTGTATTATTATTATCCTTCTCATCTTTTCTACTACTTTCTCCTATTGGTACCTTATGATTATATTATCTTATTGTTTGTATGTACACTTGTTGTTTGTATCTTGTTGTTTATATGTACACTAAGAGGTTATGCACTAGAGACAAATTCTTTATTGGCCAAGTGTGTCCAATTGCGCTTGGCCAATAAAGAATATTCCTATTCTATTCTATTCTATTCTATTCTATTCTATTCTATTCTATTCTATTCTATTCTATTCTATTCTATTCTACTCTACACTCCATTCCATTCCATTCCATTCCATTATTGTAAAGGTGAACTCCAAATGAAAATGATCTGGGATTTCAGATAATACTTCTTCACTTCAAGCTCCATTTTACTTTTAATTTACCTAGTAACAAATGATTTGCTCTGTGTGTGCGTGCGTGTGCATGTGTGTACGCCAACACATGTTTGCAACATGACAATTGAAATGCATTTTTCCCCTTCTTTGTTCAGCCTTTCTAATTCATTCAACTTTAATGACGTTTTTGCTTTTCAAAATAGCAAGAGTAATATACCATAATTACTTCTGATCTAGCAAATTTTGATGCCTGCCACAAGCCAATATGGAATTCAGCACACATGATTTACACATATTAGTCAGCAACATCTCAAAATTTTCAATAACACTGGGCACACAGCAGAAACCAAGGGAACATTTTCTTCATGGTAGTTGTCATTCATGCTCAAAAGTAAGTTTCTGGAATAAATTTAAATTATTCCAATCATCTGATGTGCTTGTGATGCATTAGGATAGATTTCTTACTAATACTGATTTCTTAGCAGTGCCCCAATGTGTCTTCTACATTGAAGTTTCACTCTGGAAAATACCATCCTAGGAAAAATGTAATTTAAGCTAGCTTATATTCAGTTTAGCACACTGATCAGAAAGTTAATTTACATTATTTGCTTTTAATTCACATTCTTTGATGTTCATGAGATATATGACAAATCAGAATATTATCTTAATTATACAGTTTGTTTTCTTGAAAATGAATACACCTATTTTGATATCTGCTACTAATATGAGGGTAGGTTTAAATTACAAATCCTATAATCAGCCTTAGTTTGGGAGGTGGGCCTGGATGGGTGGATGATTTTTGAGGAGAAATAGACAAGACATAGTATGGGAGAGATAGATTAATGGTTCCCTCTGTAAAATAGACCCTTCTGGTAGTTTTTATGGATCTTGTGTTCACTTCCCTTTGAGTGGCTTTAGGTAATGCATCTAACTTCCAGATGGATCTCTCTTCTACTCTCACTACTGGTCATGCTGGAATTCAAGAATATCTTAGGGCCACTACTGTTCTGGTGGTGTAGCTTTAATAAATCCAAACTACACTGAAGGGCATTCATAATATGGAAAGAACTCAACTCTTGAAAAATAGGTGTGTGTGTGTGTGTGTGTGTGTGTGTGTGTGTGTGTGTGTGTGTACACAGAGATAGACTTTATTTTTTCATCTGCCATTTGAAGTAATCAAAAACATTGGTTGGTTGATTGATCAGAATTTAAAAATACGTCTGATATGATTTAACATAAGATCTTTCTGACTATAAACTGTGAAGATCTGATAGAAAGAGACAGTTCAATCTAAATTAGAAGCATATTTCACTCTGCTTAGGGACTGCATTTTAAATTGGCAAATAACATACTACATTCTGGGTGAGCATACATGGGCAATGCTTCCTTTGTAAAAAAAATGGGAGCGGCTCAGGATGAAGCAATAAGCTGTGATGTGTGCTTCAAAGTTAGAGCCCATCAAAATGTTTTCTGGGGCAACAGTTCATCCCTAAATCAAAGTAAGAGCATGCTAGGTTACTGTTTTATTCTTTGCTCTGGCAGCTATTCAGTATAACACTGAAAAGGTTGACTGCTCCAAGTGTAGTCTGTAAACCAACTGCATTTAGGTCATAACCTCACTTACAAACATGAAACCCAGAAACCCAAGATAAACTCAAAGAAAGCTCATTGGCCATTAACAGTCACCCACCCCAGCCTTAACAATTAATGAATTGAAATGCCGGTGAAGCTTGTTATTGTAAACTATGCATATGGCCCATCCCTTGGAAACAAAGTCAAATCCCAGGAAATCAATAATAACACATCTGGCATCATTGCTAAAGCCAAACTTTAGAATATTAATAATGGTGTCTACAGTAGAAGCAGCTCTTGTACATGCACATGAATACCATGCAACAACCCTTTTTTAAAAAAAAAAATCAATCATGTTTGTTTCTGCAGTTTTCTTGGTCAGATTTTTCAATAGGGGTTTTCCATTGCCTCCTCCTAGGATTGAGAGTAAACAACCAGGCCAAGCCAGTTGTCTAAAGCAGGATTAGAACTCACAGACTCCTGTTTTCTATACTGATGCCTTAAACTACACCAAACTGTCTCTCAAATAAACCAATATTTGAAGCCAAAATTTCCACTAAAGCTATAATGTCTGTATTATAGATATTGCAATGTGCTGCTTGATAATATACTGAACTATACATTGAATGTAAATCTACATACCATACCACAGTGTCAGCCTGGCTGAATGGTACGAATGAATGAAGCTTGTATAGCTTGGAAAGTAAACGGAGTCAAGTACTAGTTAGTATTTGGATGAAATATCCATGCTTAAGACTAGACTTGAACATTAAAGAACATTCCAGAATAAGACATTGGGAAACCATTTTCATCTTGCTATACCAAAAAAAGCATTATAGATATACCATGAAGTCACTAGGAATTAAACTTGGTTTGAAGGAGACATTTATTTTATTTCATGCCTAACTTTAAAACACAACATACTATATTTGTTTCATAAATACCTGTGAATCTGTGGCACATAGTTTTGATGAGAAGAATGAATGCTATTGAAAATGTTCAAAAGCTGCAAAGAGTTACAAATTTCACTACTAAAAGATTTGAATGTCTTTGAAAATTAGGCCTCACTTGGGAGGAACTGTTTGCTTCTGGAAAATTCTATGCCTTTTTGTTATATAGCTGTAGTTAGATTTATATAATGTAGATCTGTTCTTGACATTTTGTCACTTTTTGCTAGCTAACTTTTGGATGTTAATGAATAAATTTTAAGCTATATATTTTCCTAGCTGAACTGGAGATTTTACAGTATCCTTCCCCTGCCATGCCCACCAAGCCACGCCCACAGAACCGGTAGTAAAGAAATTGAATCCCACCATTGGTGCAAACCAAAAATTATCCCCAGTAATTTTCCAACACCTTTGCTATGAATACATTTACCCAGGTTTATACTTAAATGATATATGCACAAAGCAGTTGCTGCTCTAATTCATACTTGGGTTTCTAAATAGCCCAGCAATTTTCTCCACACGTCATTTCTTCTTGTTCCTAACCATTCATTTTTATACCCGAATAACATTTCCCTTAGATTGCTTCCATTCAGAAAATTCACTATTTTCCCTACATCTCAATTCTGGTTCTTCCATTGTCACCATTCGCTGGAGCAGGTTGTGCAGATCTCACTACCTTTTCAGGTGTGTTTTTTTAAAGATATGTATTCAGAACAGGTTAGATTATGCCAATTCATACTTTCTGACATACACATTAGCCCTTAAATTCATAATTAAACCTATACCTTTACATCCCTGTATGCATTCATGAACTCCAAATCCCAAGACCAGGCCACTTTCATTCAGATCTATTATAGCTTCCCCCTTTCTCTTAGTTCACAGGTGAAGCACTACTTGTTATTACTAAAGCAGAACTGAGAGCCTGTTTTTCATCCAATAATAAATCCTGCGGCACTGAAATGTTAGCAAAGTGATTTTGATCAGAGAGCCACTGATCAGCTAAAACAGAAGGAAATGTCATATCAACAACAAAGATTAATCATGAAAGCCCATCTGCTAAATGCCTGCATGTTTAAGAGGAAAATCAAGATCCCTCTCTGAATTGATGTATTTGTGTAACATGGACCTGTCATCATTATTATTTTACATATTACTGCATCATTTTCTTTTATTCTATGTACTGCACTAAGTTATAAGCACCTAATAAATTAAACTGCTTCAGTTTTCAGAGTAAAAGTCATGTACTCTTGAGGCACTGATGACTTTCTTCCAAATAATCCTGCAGTATCCCCCCACTGTTGAATATACAATGAAGTTATTTCATATGTGTTGCCAAATACATGCTAGACCTCTGGGAGACTGAGATTATTGAAAATGGTGGCTCTAAAGAAGGGTTTTGACAAACTTAAGGCCCGCGGGCCAGATCCCAGTCTACCCAGCGTGAAGAGGAAACATGCTATCAGTTTGGGGAATGGTGTCAAGCTGGCCAACCTACCCAGCTGGCCACACCCACCCAGTCAAACACACACACACCCAGCCCCCCGAGGTCAACCACAGCCCTGATGCGGCTCTCAGTGAAATTGAGTTTGATACCCCTGATCTAAAGTGATGATTTGTGGAAGGGCAGTTGCTGTACAACTGACTAAATGCACATGAACTTTTGTGTTTCTTTCCAGTTCAGGCTGTTCTTGGACCATATTCTTCCATACCTTACTTCTTCCAGCAAGTTAGGAAAGATTTGTGAACTTCACCGATGATGCTTATTGTACATGCACAAAATAAACGAATGCCCAGATGTAACAGCTATATAACTCATTAATGCATACTAGCTGATTTTATTACTGAATTCATTCAGAATGCCTTATAAAGAGAGGAATATTTGCTATCCAGAGCTTGATCTGACAATTCACTCAAGAGTTTTATATCTGCTATGGAATCCTACTCCCTTCCCTCTAATATTTGGTTTAAGTTGTTTAAAGAAAAATCAAATTGCAATTTAACACCTTAGAAACGTTATTTAAAATATGAACCTTTAATATGTGTACGAGCATGAGGAAGCTTTGACTTTTTGAACCTGCTGAAATGGTACAGTAAAACAACCTCTATTCTCTAAATTGATTATTTCACATGGAAAAACACTGGGGATTTAGATGAAATCCACTTGTTGCCTGTTAGAAAAACAGCTGATTGCTCTCTACTGTTTTCTTGAGACAACCTTGAAAAAAAAGTTCAATATACAGTCATAGGCTGGGATCTGGGAGGATGTAATGAGTGGCTGTTTAATTCAACCTTGGTGTCTGGTACGCTACTAATTACTGAACTAATGTCTATGGCAGATAAAACAAGACTGTTATGGTTCCCCACTGACAAACTTCACACAGAGGGAACAGGAGTTGTCATTAAGGAGTCTGTGATAAATGAGGTCATATCACACTCAGCAAGACTAGTGTTAAATTGCTGGAATTATCAATCATTGCCCATAGCTCAGTGGTTCTATCAGACTTCATTCTGGTTGAGAAAAGGGATAGAAACCCCCCACAACTGTATAGTAAGAATGCATTCAGACAAGGGGGGGAGGAGGGAGAGAGAGTGTATGTGTGTGAGAGAGCAAGCTGCTGAAGACTCGCAATGGTAGTTAATGATCCTAGACCCCAGCCATTAAATGATATGCTGGACGTTAATTTTGCTATGCTAGGGAATACAAAACTGCCATGGCTGAGGAAGCCAGTATTTTGCAGGCCTTTAGAGGATAAAAAGTAAGGGGAAAAGTTAGAAGAAAATAAAAAATGAAGAGCTTTGCCCCTAGGCTGGACCAGCAGCAAATTGCATTGCTACCTGAAAACCATTAATTCTCACCCAGGCATCCCGTAGCAGACAAATACAACTCCGTAAATCACATTCTTAATAAAAGTAGAAGAAAGATTTTAGTGACCTCAAGACCTGACTAAATGCAAGCCCTCCCATTATTCACATTGGGAGAATGTACACCCCCACCCACACCCAAAAAAGCACTGCTTGGAAGAAATGTATTAAATTTGCTAAATCAAATTGTTCTTGAGAATCAATATAAAAAGAATAAATTATATATCTTTCCCATAGAGAACTTGAAAGGCAAACATGATGAGCTGGAAAAGTTACCAAGATAATGACATTTACTAATTGGGTCACATTCAATTTACTTATCAATATCAAGAAGAAATATGACTTAGCTTTAAAAATGGACAAAAGCCCCTGAAAGATTACCTGAACAAGACAACAATGCACAAATGTTTTTGCAGTATCTAGAGTTAAATAAATGAACTCAGACATGTGGCAATCAATATTAGCCTCTGCATTTATGGTTCTGTTCCATTTTTAAAGGTTTCTCTGCCATTCAAGTCTTTTTCATTCTAATTCTTGAGAAACAAAGGAACAGGGAAAAACCCTGAAGAACTTCTTACTGGCACTCTTATGCACAAAACTACCAAGAGGATGGGGAAAAAAAGGCACAAGATTCAGTCACTCTCAAGAGGTAAGTACAATTATCTGATTTCCAGTCACAAGTTACTTATGCTGACAGTGGAGGCAGGCACATGTGATGATCTGCTATAGAATAGAGATAAATGAGATAAATTTGCTCATATCAGCTCAGTTCCAGTTAGGTTTAAAGAATGTCATGGAAAAACCTGAATTCCAAATCCACAGTAAATTCCTTCTGTGTCCAATCACACTTGGCCAATAAAGAATATTCTATTCTATTCTATTCTATTCTATTCTATTCTATTCTATTCTATTCTATTCTATTCTATTCTATTCTATTCTATTCTACTCTACTCTACTCTACTCTACTCTACTCCTCTACTCTATTCTGTAGGACTGAGAAAAGAATACATATAGTCCTCCCTTAGCAAGCATAATTGCGGCTGGCAAGTCCATCATTAAAGGAAGTCATCACTAAGTGAAACCACAGCTGTGCATATCTTACTTCAACTTTGTTTTGGAACTGTGAAGATCATAAATGAAGGACTGGTCACAAAATTACTTTTTCATCACTGTTGTAACTGTAAATAGTTGCTAAATGAGGATGTTACTAAACAAGGTTTACCTGTGTTCCCCCCCCCACTTACCTGTGAATCTTTGAGAATCAGAAACATCAGCAGACAAATAGCTTGACTGAGACTGTGAGAGTCCTCTCTCCAGTGGTTCGGTTGGAGATGACCCTTCCATACTAGAAATATTTTGGACTTTATTGGGAGCCTCAGGCAAACAGGAAATACTATTGATTCCGTCCATACAGAAAAATCCAGCAGGGCATGTTTTCATTAAGCAGTCATTGTAATTAAGCTCACAGTGTTCACCCTGGAAAAGAAGTTTTTAAAATGTCATTTGGAAGGCCATGTGCATTTTGATAGTCACATTAAATAATTTGATTATGACTTTCTTTTTGTTTTCCAAATGCTATCTATTTAAAGCGAGCAGAATGCTTTCCCCAAAATTAATGTAATCCTATTGAGCGCTTTTGTCTGTACTGATTTTATGGCATAGACCTTGGTTTTTGTGCTGTAATGCAATTATGGTGTTTTGACTTCCAATCAATTCAAAGAATGTCAGGTTTCATTCATAGAGTTTCACAGTAGGTGACATGCCAGGAAAAGCTTTGTCTCTGAGCCATCTGCTTTTCAATGTCAAAACGGGCTCCTTGGAGATTAATTTCAGGTGATAGAGAAGTATGTAAACTAAAACTTTATGTTACACTGGCTTCAAAACCACATTTCTTTCCCCATTTTAACTTGATATATGCCATCCGCTAATGTCTCATCTTTCCCAAGCAGGTAGTAGCCGGACATATTGTAATCTACTCTTGGATAAAGCAAACATTGCGGAGTATTGCTAAGTGGACATGTTACATTATCTAACATAATGTTTTAGTTTTCCTCAAAGTATTCATTTTTAAAGCCTTCAACATAGTGTTGCTACAACATGTGCTGGTTATTGATTAGAATATAATTCAAAGACTGGTAAATATTGTCTAGCTATAAAAACATTGTTCCTTAAATGATCTCAATCTTAGTCAACATATATGTCTTGAGTTTTGGGTCATTCTGTACTCATTGTCATTTTATTAATAAAGGAAAAATATTCCCAAATATGTTATCAACTATACTTATAGTTCCATGAAATATCACAGATTTAAGATTATTTACAAATCTGACAATAGGTGGCACCAAAGGAGGAAAAAGAGAGGTAAATAACTACTATTTTGGCCTTACCACATTTATGGATACACAATAAAAATATCTTATTAATATTAATATCTTATTTCAGAGCAAAAATATTCAGAATAGGAGGATTCATGAAAAAAAAATTCCCATGTTTCTTTAGAATTATAACATGGGACACAACCTTGTCTTTTCCCTGACTTTCCACCCTCTGATCTGTAGAAATTCTGCAGAAAACTACAGCAAAACATTTTTTCTCTAGAAGTTTATTTCCATCACTAAGCTCACTTGGCCATATATCAAATTATGAATATTGTTGTCAGTGCTGGCTTAACAATATCAAGTGCATCTGTACTTAGGTATATACATTTTGCCTCTCGCAATTCACTGTATCCACATCCGCTTATGTCACTATAAAATGTTTGGTCTTTAAAATTATTCCAAGAGCTTTTGCATGATTGTTGTAGCAACCTAGCATGACAAATTCCATCAGAAAACTTTGATTTTTTGCAATAAACTGCAATAAACCCATCTCTTTGCTTTTGTTTCTCAAAATTACCTTATTATATAAGAAGTCCAAGTTTTTAAAACATAGACATGAACCAATGTAAGGTTTTGTGTTCTTGGTAATTTCAAATGGTTACATAATTAAACCATTGGACACTGATACAACAAATGGCATACTAAATTATTTGGGCTCTAGAGCTTTTTCAAGCAGCATTTTAAAAAAAACAAAAAAAAACTTTTTACTTCTTTATCCTAGAACAGAAAGAAGTGCTAGATTTATCTGAATAATTCTAGTATATCTTAATTTAATGTTAAACTGAACAAATAAATAATATATAGATCTGTAATAAAATAGAGTAGAGTCAAGAGTACAGTAGGGTAGAGTAGAGTAGAGTAGAGTAGGGTAGGGTAGAGTAGAGTAGAGTAGAGTAGAGTAGAGTAGAGTAGAGTAGAGTAGGGTAGGGTAAAGTAGGGTAGAGTAGGGTAGAGTAGAGTAGAGTAGAGTAGGGTAGAGTAGAGTAGAGTAGGGTAGAGTAGAGTAGTGTACAATAGAGTAGAGTAAAACAGAACAGAATAGAATAAAGATTTGGATAACATGGTGAATATATTACTTTTGGTTTATGAACTTGATCCATAAATATTTGCACATAGGCTGACTCCTAAGATGATTTTTACCCTGTGGTTGAAAACAACAGTTTAAGGTAGCTGTGTACCATCTTCATCATCTACCATTGTTTGGTGGCTTCCTTCTATAGATCATTTTCATAGTAGCCTGGTGGCGAATATTTGCTTTAATAAGGTAAGTTAAAGCTTCCCATTCAAAGACAATGGAAAGCTCAATTTAAGTAGAGCATAAACCTCTATATATTTGGACACTGAACAATTATACAAATGAATCTACCAGGATAATCAGGACTAAGCTTCAGAGGCTTTTTCTTATCTGTTGGCTTGATCATTAATGGTTGATCTTAAGTTTAAGACAAATGAGAAAACTTAATGGGAGACAGACTCTGCTAAGGTTTAACTTCAACAGTATATGCTGCATATCGAGTGGCAGTAGTAAGGTTTTGGTTCATACCACATATCCAGATGTGCAATAACAGGTGTAATCCAGGCCTGGTTCCCTCTGTATGCATATACCATGTACACAAGGGTTAGATGCACATTCATTGATATCCTCTTCGCATCTGAGCCCTTCCCAGCCTGTTGGGAGGAGAAAAAAAATTTGTATTAGATTTTTGGTCTAACATTAATTTGAAGGCACCCATGTGGAAGCCATGGGTATTCTCTGAAACATTGAAGGCACCCATGAATTCTAGACAAACATTAGGCATGAAGCTTGCTGAGTGATTTTGGACCAGTCACTATCTCTCAGCCCTAGGAAGAATTTAAGGACAAGCCATTTCTAAATATATTGCCAAGGAAACTATAGACACTAGTTAAGAACATCATCAAAGGTCAACACTGACTCAAAGACACCTCCTCCAAAAAAAACCTGCTTTTATTTCCCATTGTACTCTGAAAATAGATGTATAATTCAAACCATTTACTGGGCATCCTTTTCTGATCTGGATATAGCAAAATGACTAATGAAATAAGAATTAGTTATAATGTTTGTGTACTCCCAAAACTTTGCTATCATTATTGTTTTAAAAAGAAATGCAGCTGTGATAGATCACAGTCTGAAGTGGATGGTGGTGGAACATGCTACCTGCTGCTGGCCTTGCTCTACAGTTGCATAAACAGGTTGTGTCTTATTGGCTGTAGCAAGACTGGAATTACAAATTATTAATCCATACTATAATTATAAAGTGTTGGTGTTATTGATAATGGGCCTTTAAACTCTGCTTGGAGTAGAAACATACCTTGGATTTAGGTTCTTTGTCCTCATGCTCTCCATTAGCTGGAGTTAGGCATGAATAATCTTTTGAAATTCTTCACTGATTTATGAGCAAAGAATTTGGGCAGGAGATTGCTATTTTTCCACAATGAAGACAAATTTTCCATTTCCCCCTCCAAAATGGTGTGCTTTACTTCTTTGAAATGATTTCCAAAGTAAATTGTCTTTTACCAAAGTGAATTAAAACTGGTCTATTTTGCTAAAATTAACCCCTCCCAAATGCTCCTTAGAAACATCATCAACTACCTCTAACAAATGGAATGTACAAGGAGGGAGAGAGGGAGGGGAGGAAGGAAGGAAGTATACCCACCACTGATTGTGTGGGGCAGAAGCAATAGTGGAAGCCATGGGTATTCTCTGAAAGTGGTGATTTACAAACCATTATGGCTAGCTCTACACATTACTCTACTTCAAATAAACCTCCTGTTAACAACAATTTCTTTCTTTCTTTTTTCACTTAATTCTAAGAGCTGTCCTCATTCCAAATGCAAATTGTTCCACAAATTTACTTTACAGTAACGTTCAATCAAACTGTCCAACACATAGCAGAATTAGCTAGTGTAGAATGCTAATTAAAACAACTAATTTTCCCTTTGGACCCAAGACAACATTTTAAGTGCATTCTCTTGCTTCCACTGGAAACTATTTTTCTTCTGTGGTGCTTTTTGATCAAGAGGTTAGATCAATTTGCACCTAAGAAACAACAAAAGGGATTTCCTGATATATTGTGCTATATTTGGAGAAACAAACATTCCACTGTATAATTCCAGTAAGTATTGCCTTGGTACAGAAAAAAAAGGGAAAGTTTGTTCGAATCTGAATTTTTGAATAGTAAAAAGATTTAATTGAAAGTATTTTGTTCATTTGTTACCTTTCTGACATCTGCAGAAGTATCCATTAATAAGATCTTCACAGACTGAGCCATGTAAGCAAGGAGAAGAGCTGCACTCATTCAAGTCTATTTCACAAAATTGGCCAGAAAATCCATTGAGGCACCTACAAATAATATTCAATATAGTTTAACATAATGTACAATTTCATAACTATGCAGAAATAAACCCAAGTTTTATGCATATACTTTGTCTTGGTTCAATTTGATTCATGTTAAATAGCCATCTGGATATTAATGGATGTTCATTTCCACTGAATGGGACAAAAACGGAAAGATAAGATATTTTCCTAGAGTCTGGCAAAGGGCATGAAAGATGTAGGAAAAAGAGTGGCAGAGCTCCTAGAGTCTCTACATAAACACAAATGTATGAAGTCCAACACTTCTTGAATTCCATTGACCCTTATTTAATGCCAAAATAGTGCTCACCAGTTGGTTGACTAGATTCCTGTGCCTAGGCATGAACAATAAATCAGTTTAATTGGAACCAATCATGTGGCCTGGTCTAGTGATTTCAGCATTTAACGTTGTCTTTGATAAGCCCCTCTGAATTTTTTAAGCATGTTCCAAGTTTAAGACTCCCATTTGTGAGAGCACTCCCAAATCACTTTGATTGGAATGTTGAAGGACAATGTCTAGTGTCAAGGAATAGAGGTAGTAAGCCTATTTCCAATTATGCTACTTAGGAATACAGTTAGATAAAACAGTAATCACAAAAGGTTGATGGCCTTCCTGTTTTGTTCAGCAATCCTAAAAGCAAGGAAATGAAAATGTGCATAGTAGGCATCATCATATACAACAGCTGAATAATACCAATTCAGGAAGGACATTTCATTAAGGCACACCAAAAGAATCAAATTTGGAGGGTGGGGTCAAGCATAAAATAGCAAGCTTAACAGCAAGTTCTACCACACTATGGCAGAGGTCACCACAAACCTAATTTTATGCTTTCTTGTTGCTAGACCTAACTTCCAAATCTAACCAACATGGGCACGTGACATCTTGTCAATGGAGATTACTCAGTTTGGAGAAACAGACCATCTGGCAAATGAGAAAGGTCACAACTCTCAAGACTGACAAACTCAGGAACCACTGGATTTCTGAGAATATCTTTATTGTGAGTTGGGCAACATAACAGAATGTAGAAAGTCCATGAAAGCAATTATCCAGATCAATTTATACCAAGCATAATTAACACAGATTTAATCTGAGTCTCTTGGGACTGAGGTGTTTCTTTTGCAACAGTCCCCTTTCCTACTCCATGTTGCCCAGGCCTGATTGACATTTCTTCACAAAAAGTGGCTTGTGTTCCCTTCCTTTGAGAAGACTTGACTTGGAAGGTAGGGGTGTGAGCATGTCAGTTAAGAGGAAAAAACACATTTCCAGACATGCCAGAGAAATGCAAAACTCAATACCCTTGTCTTCTGCAGGGACCATGAGCCATGCTTTTTTCCCCTTACAAATTAATGCATGCTGCCGCCGAGTCTGTGGATGTGTCCAGCAGCCAATTTGAACCAATTTTTATTTATTTATTCTATTTTTATTTATTTATTTTTGTCAATGGTTTACAAGATAATAGGTATAAGTAAAAACATAGTTATTAATACATGGGTACATATAAGAAAGAAAAAAAATAAAAGAAACAATAAGACAGGGACGGTACGCACGTTGGTGAGCTTATGCAAGCCCCCTACAGACCTCTTAGGAAAGGGGTGAAGTCAATAGTAGACAGTCTAAGGTTAAAGTTTTTGGGGTTTGGGGAAGAAACCACAGAGTCAGGTAGAGTATTCCAGACATTGACCATTCTGTTGCTGAAGTCGTATTTCCTGCAATCAAGTTTGGTGCGATTAACCTTGAGTTTGTATCTATTGTTTGCTCTTGTGTTGTTATGGATGAAGCTGAAGTATTCATTGACAAGTAGGACATTGCAATGTAGGTTTTCTAGGTCTAGAATTTCGAGTCTGGTCGCATAAGGTATTCTGCAACGAGTAGAGGAGTGGAGATCTCTTCCTGTGAAATATTTCTGGACTTTCTCAACTGTGTTAATATCAGATACGTAATGTGGGTTCCAGACTGATGAGCTGTATTCAAGTATTGGTCTAGCAAATGTTTTGTATGCCCTAGTTATTAGTGTAATATTACCAGAGAAAAAGCTACGTAGGATTAGGTTAACAACTCTTAATGCCTTTTGGGCTATGTAGTTACAGTGGGCTCTAGCAGTTAGATCATTAGAGATGAGTACTCCAAGATCCTTGACAGAGTTTGGATCATCAACAAGGTCTTGACTATTCAGCCTGTATTTTATTTTCTGATTTATTTTTTTTGCCAATATGTAGGACAGAGCATTTATTTGTTGAGATTTGAAGTTGCCATTTGTTTGACCATTTTGATACATAGTCAATGTCTTTTTGAAGGGTAGCAGTATTGTCTGTGGTGTTGAATAGCTTTACATCATCAACAAAAAGAACGCAGTTGCTCTTGATATGATCACAGAGGTCATTTATGTAGAGTATGAAAAGAGTTGGTCCTAGAACACTGCCTTGGGGGACACCACTGTTGACAGGTACAGAATTTGATAGGATGCTCCCAATTTTGACCATTTGTTGTCTGTTTGACAGGAATGTTTCTATCCAGTTATGCAGGTGTCCAGAGATGCCATAAGTTTTAGTTTTAGGAATAGTTTGTTGTGTACCACTGAATCAAAGGCTTTACAGAAGTCTATGTAGATTGTGTCTATTGCTTTGCCCTGATCGAGTTGTGTAGTCCATATGTTTTTGCAGTGTAAGAGTTGCAGATTTCAGGATAGCTTTTTTCTAAAAATTGTTTATTTGAGAGTAGGTTGTTTGTTTCTAAGTGGAGGATGATGGATTGGTTAATAATTGATTCCATGACTTTACAGGTGACGCAGCATAAGGAGATTGGTCTGTAATTTTCAACTAGACTGGGGTCTCCCTTTTTGAAGATGGGGATGACCGTGGCTTGTGACCATAGTTTTGGGAAGGAGCTGGTCCTGAAAGATTTTTCAAAGATTATGCTTAGAGGTTCAGCTATGGCAGTGGGTAGCTTTTTAAAGAAGTAGGCACATATTCCGTTCGGTCCAATATATAGGGATGGTTTTAGATTGCTTTTTCAACATTGTCTTCTGTAAAATCGATATGCATTAGATCAGTGGTCCCCAACCACTGGACCCCGGACCGGGACCGGTCCATGGATCATTTTGTACCGGGCCGCAAAGAATGTTTGCTTGGGCGCCACCATCTTGTTTCAGCGTCCTGAGTTGCCTTAGCATGCTCAGTTAGTTAAGAAATGCCCTACCCAGAGAAGGAAGTGGTGCTGGAGGAGAAGGAGGAGGCAGTAGTGGAGAAGCAAGCAACTCAAGGGCGCTACTGCTGTGGCGGCTTTGCCTGCATTTCTGAGGCTTCGATGTTGGGAGAGGCAGCAAGGGCTGGAAAAGGGGAGAGCTGTGCAAGACCCCGTCTCCCTTTCCTGCCTGCATGTGGGTGGGGGGGAGGAAAGAGAGAGAGCCGGGAGCAATTCAAGGCTAGAAAACTAATGGGGAAGAGCTGACGGTGGGCACTGGGGGAGGGGACTGTTGTTGCCGCCGCCACTGTGTGTGGGAGCGTGCATCTCAGGGACCTGAGCCGGGAGGCGCGAGAACTGCAAGTAGGAGCATTTGATGATTTTGAAGAACTCCTGGAATAGGGTAGATTGGCGTTTTGTAGGTCTCAGTGAAAGAGTGAGCTTTGTTTTGTCTCCTTTCCTCCCCTGGTAATGCGAGAGATACTTTCTCTCTCCCCCCAAATAATCCCTGGCTGTGGCTGGGTTTGGCAGCGAAGTGCTAAAGCGAGCAAAGTGCCCCCAGGGACACCTTTCCTTGCCTGTCTCCAGGTGAGGCTGGAAGAGCCCCCAGCTTTTCCTTGGCTGCAGATCTGAGCCTCTCAATCCTCCACCCAGGATCTGAAAGAGCTCCCACTTTCTCTCCCGCCCCTCCCCCAATTAATCACCAAGAGCGGCAGTCCTTCCGCAGGCAGATGCCTGCTGAGAAGTCCCTGGAGTGGCAGCCAAGGGGCGCTGCCCCCCAAGAAGAGCAAAGCCCCCTTTCTCCCTCTGCTTCTCCCAGCAGCAGTTGCCCCAAGGCCCCTCAGCTCAGACACACACACACACACACACACCGCCTGCTCTTCTGTCTCTTTGGAAGGTGCCAGGTGGGGGAGGCTTCCAGCCCAGAACATTTTATTTTGTTATCATTAAGCATTTACATTTTTGTTATAATTAAATAAGTGTGTGTGTGTGTGTGTGTGTGTGTTTGTGTATGATGTATGTATGTGTGTATATATATATATATATCATTAACATAAAAATTATATTAAATATATTAGCTTTAAAAAAAATTCATATTAGTGGTCCTTGGGATTTAAAAGTATGAATTTGGTGGTCCCTGAGATCCAAAAGGTTGGTGACCCCTGCATTAGATCATTGTAGTTGTCTGTGGTTCGACTAGGAAATATTGGGCATGATCCATTGCTGTTTACAAATACTGAGCCAAAGAATGTGTTAAAGAGGTTGGCTGTAATAGTGTCGTCGTTGCAGTCTTTACCATTAGGTCCTTTCAGGGGTGGGATGGACCTTGAGTCTTTTAGTTTGTTGTTTACAAAATTGTAGAAAGCACGGGTGGAATTGGTGTGTAGAAGGTTTTCTTCTTGTTAAATGTGATAATTGATGCATTCGGTCTTTATCTGGTGGCATAAATTTTTGTATCGGCTTTTGAAATTGGCAACGTGACCAGATTTGTTTTTCCGCCAAAGTGAATTCTTTTTGGATTGAAGCTACCTTATTGTTTTGGGTAATTTGTTTTTTTCTGGTTTTGGGAGTTGTTAATGGTACATATAGTTTGATGGCTCTTTTGACTTCAAGTAAAAATATGTTGTAATGGTCTTCTATCATATTGCATCCAGAGAATAGAAATTGCCAATCAAGGGATGAGAAATCATTGTTTATAAGATCATAGTTGTCTTTTTTGAAGTTATAATTGGGGATTCCGTCGTTGTGATGATTTTTGTGTGGATGTATGTTGTGACAAAAGTCAATCATGTTGTGGTCACTGTTGGAAAAGGGTTCTTCAATTTATATTCCATAAATTGAAGTCAAACTATTGCAGAAAATGAGATCGAGGCAGTTGTTAAGTCTAGTGTTGTTGGTTACTAGTTTGTTACTGCATTGTAGAAGGTTGCATGTGTGGGTTCAGTTGTACATTTGTTAAGGGTCCAGTTAATACGAGGTAGATTGAAGTCACCAAGAAAGATAAAAACGTGTGGGCAGGATGCTGCCCATGTTAGTAGTGTATTTAGCTTGTTTGCATGTTTGATGTCATAATCAGGGGCTCTGTAACATAGTAAGAACCGAAATGTGATATTTAAGGACAGTTCACGGACGATAGTCTCAGGAATAGCAAGCTCCAAGGTAACTTGGATGTTTTTTAGATGTAGGGACTTTTTATAGAAGATAGCAACACCACCTCCTCTATAGATTTCACGATCTGATTGGTAAACATGATCGTTTCTTACTGTGGTAATGGAGTCAGGGAGAAATGCATTGAGCCATGTTTCACAGACAAATATAATGTCGAATTTAGCCATATTTAGTAAGAGGAGAAATTCAGGTATTTTATTTACAAGGCTTCTTGCATTGAGTAGCTTGCATTTAATGCCAGTTGTGGTTGGAATAGAGGTAATTAGGGGCATGTGTGCCTAGTTTTGAGTAATGTTGGATTGGATGGGGTGGGGTTGGATGCGGAGTTGTGGGTTGTATGACTTTGTTTTGATGCAATCAGTTCTGTAGTCAATGTATAGGTCCTTTTCTCCATTGTCTAGACGGTTTTTGAGTTCTCCGCGGAGTTCATGGGAGTGCATTCTTTGCAGTATGGATAAGTCTGGTCTTGAGTGAAGTTTTCTATGGTTGGGATTGGTTTTTGCAATGGCATTTATTGTATGAATGAATATGCGTTTGCTGGACTCATTTTTGCATACAACTCTACAAAATCTTGGGGCCACAGAGCCGTCATTGTATTTGCACCCAGGGCCATTTCTGGTTATTTCAATGATATCTTCAGGAGAGATGTTTGTTGTATTTGAGTTGCTTATGATATCATGAACTTTGGTGATAACCTCTGATTTGTTGGTATCTTCGAGACCAAATAAGATGGCATTTGGACGTTTCTGTTCACGTTCCATGATGTCTCTGATGAGTAAGAAGATATTATTTGTGGAATTATTTGAAGAGATAGTAATTGTTTGTGGCTGTGGTTTGGTGGTTATTTTTGGTTGTAGTTGTGATTGTAGTTGAGGTAGTGATTGTGGTTGTTGTGGGATTTGATTTTGAGCTGATAGATACTCACTTATCTCTGCTGTATATTTTTTCCAAGAGAGATTAAGCTTGCTTTGTATAGTTGTTTCAAAACGTATTGTTAAGCGTTCTTCTATTGAATGAATGAGTGATTCTATGCTCTGCCAGGTAGGGTACTCAGTTTGTTTAGCTTAGGAGAACATGATGGACATAGATAAAAGAATGTATCTGAATTTTTAACCATATCAGCTAGGCTTTTGTTTGCGTTTAAGCAGGCAAGGTTAGATTATTGCATAGGCGGCATTTGATGTAAATTTCGCTTTCATTGATGGTTTCAAGACATTTGAAACATGTGCAGGAGTCTGGGAGGTCATTGGTAGAGATATTTTTCTTTTGTTTTGGTTTGGAGTTTTTGGCTGGCATGGTCAATGGCAATAGTACAGTAATCAATTACAATAGCTAGTTAATGTGATAGGGAGACAGTTACTTAATGAATGTTGGTAATTAATAAATGTTAGCTGATATGTTAGAGAACAAATCAAAAGTAAGGTTACTTATTAATAAAATCAATCAATCAATTGGTTATTCAAATCACTCTAATCAAATAATTTTGCTAAGCAACAAACAGCCTAATTTATTTCAGTAATTACTAAACACACTGGTCAATTAAATTCTCTCTATATGCTAGACCTCAGTGACACCGAAGCCAACAGAGCATCCACTTATTTTTAAAGTTCTTTAGTTAATATATGTTTTTAATATGCTTCCAGCTCCATTGACTAGAAAAGTCTGAAAAGCTGTAGACTTGGAATGCCCTTTGTAATTATTTACTTCACAAATTAGGCTGAAATGAAAGCAGCTGAATCCCTTTCCCAGCTGTAAGTGTTCACATATCCAGAGGTTGTCAAGAGAAGTTAAGTGTCTCCTGGTTGAACAGCTCCCTGCAGTCTTAGATTGGGGCTACAACTCTTCAAATGTCAAACTCCCTTTCCTCCCCCTTCAATTCCAATCCATAACCTGCTGTAACCTATTGTTCTTGTGTCTCTGTTGCTCACCTGTACCCTTTTCTCATCTCTGTTCATCTCTCTGCTGACATTTCACAGTTTATGAATAATTTGTATAACTGCCAGGTTGAAGGCTAGCATCCTTTGACAGAACGGGGAGCTGGCTTTATTTTTTTAAAAAATAGATCATTAACAGCAATATACTTTAAAAAGACAGCACTTATGCAGTCACCTTTAGCTCCATGGAGCTCTTTTGGCTTGGAAGAATTGATGAGATGGATGAATTGGTGGAGATTACCAATCTGATTAGTCTTCATAATTATCTGAATACTAATTGAACTTTAAAAAAGGAGTTGGAAGAAGAGAATAATAAATAAAAGTGAACATTGCCCCAGTGCCCCATTAAATAAAACCAGTCTAACAGAAAATTCTTTGGACATTTGTCCTGATTTCATCCCCTCTCTCTCATTCATGTATGCATTTTCTGGGCAGAATAAATCTCCTTAACTACTTCACTCTAACAGGCTACTTCCATCACTGCAAATTTATATTGGGATGGCTATACATTATTAACAAGCTATGAAAAGTCACTGGCTAAATGTCATGGCAGCTGAGATATACACCACCTTCGGATTCATACTGCAAACAATTTAGTTTTAATTTCTTGGACCACAAGGTGCCTTGACATTTGAGGGACAACTTTTTCTTCTCTAACTTCTACTGGGGTCAGGCTTCTATTATCTCCACTATAATTTTCCAAACCTGGCATTGATGGAATGTTTTACAGTTGAAATTAAAAATGAAAAAACCAATCTATCTTGTACCTTAATCAACGTTCTCATGCAGGATTGAGAAATAAAAATAATAATTAAAGCAGGGCAGCCAATAATTCTAGCATCTTCAGAACTATCTTGAGTCATGTTTAATTCAATACTACTGTAGACACTATTCCCATAAATGTTTCTGGCTGCAGTAAAAGGAAATAACAGATGTTATGTTTATTTTTCTTTTTAGTCCCTTCCTTCATATTTTAGATCCATGTTGTAATCTGTTCTACAAATACTTTATTAAATAATTTCAATATCAATCAAAAGTGCTAAAATAAGGTATAATTATAATAATATTCTACTAGTAAAAGCATTTTTGCAATAGAGAAGCAAGGTACATTTGGTACTAATCAACATGCCATTCTGGCTGTTCAAAGAGACATTTCCCATAGGCAAAATAAAAGAAACAAGCACTTTTTGTTAGTAAAATGGAAAAAAAAGGATATTGTTCTAGAATACAAAAGTGTGGTAGATGTTTGAAATCCCCATTCTACCTAATAAGTCTCTGACAAGCTAAAAGCTTTTTTGTGTTCTCAGAAGTTATATACAAATGCTTCAAGCTCAAAATTTTTGTTTAATCCTTTTGACTCCTAGCTTTGCCTGCCTAATTTTCTTGGTTTTTTACAAATATTCTCTTGTTGTTATCTATCTTCATTTGATAGACCAATTGTCAACCATCATGTAATTTATAAATCAAATGGTGAGGTCAGGTTTAAAGGAAAAATCCTTTTATTAGAACATACAATGTTGCAAGAAATCAAAAGGGTTTTTCTTGCTAGGTAGCAAGAAATTGTTTTTCCACTTTTGTTCCTTACTTCTGTTGCTTTTATACTTATTGTAATATTATTTTATTCATTCATGCTTCATATTCACTTTACATCTGTCGTTATTGTAATTCTAGAGAGTGTCCAAGTAGGAAGGCAAAGGAAGATTCCTCTGAATAACACCTGATGTAAAGGTTATTGAATTTCATTTGTAACAGTTTCATTCCCATTGGTTTTTTCAGCAGAAGATCCACAATCAGGGCAGAAATGTGGTCAAAATATTTATTCTAGTGCCCTTCCTAAATTATAATCATCTCACTAAAAGTGTCCTTTGGACCACAAAGAAGCAGATGAAATATAATGCTCAAAGAACAACTGTGGATCATGGCCAAGAATTTGACCCACTGTGTAAGGTTGACATTTTACAAAATGTCAACCTTTGTCTGCTGTCATCTTCCCAGCTAAATGACCTAAGTGGAAAGACTCTTAATGCTCACTAAATGTACTCTTTGTTAATAATATTCCTTTCAATTCTTCATTTAAAAAACTTCTAGATTAATCCACCAGATTGACTTCAATATTGAAGTCAAACTGAACACTCAGAACTCAAAATGGCATGCCAATGAAGCAAAATCATGTGGAAACATGGCACATAAAAATAATACAGTAAGAAATCTGCCAAGTGTCCTTAGGAAGAAGGATTTGGGTGTTAGGGTGGGAAATGGGAATATTCCCCTGAAGTTATTGCTTCCTTTTCTCTGCTATTTCCTTTTGCCTGATATGAAAAAGTCCTACAAGAGGATTTGCCTCATGAAGTCATGAAGTCTTCATTATAAAGGATTGCACCAGTTTATGTAATGTTGTCATTCATGAAAAATAAATGGAATCTTCTTAGTCTAAGTGGGTTTACAAACAATTATTTTAACTTTAATCTTTTGGAGTCAATTATGCAAAAATGGATAATCTCTGAAATAGTGACAATTGAGTTGTTCAATGTGGGCAACTTTGTCATAATTCTCAGAGTTATTCTAATTCTCAGATGAAGTAACCTTACCAGTTTCTACTTATATAACAAATGTTAATTGTTTTATCAACATATAAAATACAAAGGAAAATAATAGGAAATTAAGAGAAGGGAAAATAGGTGGAAAGAAAATGTGAGGTACAAGGGGAAAAAAAGAAAAAAAGTATTGATTTCTGACTCTTTTTAGCACAGTAGAAGATAACATTACAGTCTCAACTTTTTACTTTTGTACATTAGTATATAATATCCATTTCTACAACAATAAATCTATCTAATCAGCAAAACCAAAGTCAGAGTTTCATTTTTAACCACAAAATCCAGAAGTTATTTCCAAATAAAAAACATAATATGTTCTCTTTGAATAAAACAATCAATTTAACCATTTCTGCTTTTTCTTCCTTGCTGTGGAAATATATTTCTGTTTGCCCTTAATAATCTTTATGCACTATCACCATTGTCAGATGAAGTAACCTTACCAGTTTCAATCTTCTCAAAAAACCTTGGAAAAAGGAATGGTTGATTTATTGAGTCACATTAAAGTCCTTCTGAATTAAACAGGATTTAATTTTATTCCCATGACTAATTTTCCTGTATGAAATCAGCAGGCCTGAAGCAGGAATAACTTTATCCAACCCCAATCCACCACTTTTAACAAGGTCAGTTTAACAATCACAGAACCCTTGAATAACAGATTAACATAAGGAGGCCTCTGCTAAATTGGCCCGTCGAGTCCAGCAGCCTGTTTTCATAATGGACAACTGTACAAGGAAGCAACTAATCTCCCAGCAGACAGCCTTCAGAAGCAATCACACTATCATGAAGGCTAATACTGTAGCTGTTGATCCCCATGACTTCCATGAATTGGCCCAACTCTTTTTTTAAGCCAGCTAAGCTGTTAGTCAACACCACATAGTGTAGGAGCAAATTCCAAAGTCTAATCAGTTACTATGGAAAATGTTTGATATTGCTCAGATTTGTTGAAGAGTAAAGGCCTAATATCTTTGGGGTTAGTCTTAATCACCAAATATCAAAGTAGTGAATTCCAAAGTTTAATTAAAATTTCAGTGCTGTGGAAAATGCTTTGCTATCACTAGCATTTATTGAAGAGTGGAGGACCAATGGTTTGGGGGTTAGCCTTCATCACCAGATGGGATGTTTTCCCATTGGTTGATGCCTCTTACAGCATAACTTTCATTATTATTATTTTTAAATAAATCCTTTCCTCCAACTTTTTATAGAGACAACAGGTGATTCAAGTCATTTCTTTACCTTTGCTACTGCCACTCAATCCTTACTTTATGAAAGCATGTGATTGAGCTCCCAAATATTATTTTTAGAGAAATAAAAAGTTAAATAAAAAGTCTGAAACAGTGATCCTATCTTCCCATGGATAGCACAGCTTGGTTTCTTGTAAAAAATTCATATAATGTGTACAAATTTCTCACAAAACTTATATGAACTGCAAACTTTTTCCTTCTCTTTTTCCTCACAGAGTGAAATAGTACCCCCTTTACAAAGTGCAGGGGAAAGATTTATGTTGAAGGCTGGTTCCAAAGGCTCTCTTTCGTACTTGATTTTTTCCCCAACATTTCTGCAAGGCAAGAAACCGAAATCCCATGATTACATTTCAAAGAATTGGCTTTTTAGTGGTGCTGAACATCCACAATTCCCAGTTGTTCCTGGCAGAACTGCAGATCATTTATAAGATTCTGTCAAATCTGAAACATGAATCTATTCCCAGTTTCCAATATTTTATTTTCCTTCTGCATTACACTGTGCATGCAGAAATACACTTTCCCACATACAAAGGCCCTGTCAATATCAATATATGAACAATAAGATCTTTTGCACATTGGATAAAAAACAGGAGGGATAACAAAACGTTAACCTGAATCCCCCAAAAAACACAAAATAAGTGATACCCCCTCCCCCGAAGATTCATAGGTATCTAAGATATGATCAAATTAAAAATAGAACTTCTGAATATGTCAGAGATCTTCCATTTGATCCTATTAACATATTCTTTACATGAAAGAAAATATACATTGGATTTTGTGCATATGTACACTTTTGAAAGCTGGAAGTGAAGAAATCTCTTGTTGAAGGTGAAGGAAGAGTATAAAAACCTATATTTTACTCTTTAAAAAAAACACAAAGATTATGTCAATAGGAATACCAATTCCGAACAAATAGGCAGAAAAAAAGTGTAGAAGCAGACATGATCTTTCTAGATACAGGGATACACAGGGAATTGTGTCTACAGGCCTAGAATAAAAATACATCTACTTCTTGTGAGAAAGATTGTGATAGGTCTGTTATTTTTGGAGGAGTGGGCATAATAATGGAGACAAGGCATCGGGTAGTGACACAACTCTTTAATAGTGACTTCAGAACAGAGCAACCAACTTGGGCAGCAGCAGCTCTTTTATAGAGCTGGCTGCTGCCGCAATAACCAATGAGAATGAGTTTAACCGCACTTAGTCTTCCAATCCGGGATGGCCGCTGTCAGCCAATCAGGTTAGCCGAAGGCAGCCAATCATGATCGCTTACTTGCGGACCAATCCGAACTGCAGGTTTACAAGCCTGCAGTTGGAGCGAAGCTCGAAGAGTTTTTAATAATGAGTTTATTTAGTTAGTTCGTAACACCCCTCCCCCTAGGTTTCGTCTGAGAGGTGGGGTGACGTATTCTCGCAAATAGGCAGGCCGTTTTACCTGCCTATTTAATTTCCGCTGTTCTACCGGTTTCCGTTCAGGTTCCGGTGGATCGTTTGTAGAACCGGGTGGTGACGACGGTTCCACCGTCTCGCTGGGTGAATCAAGGCTGTTTCCTTGGCCGTTTTCTGGGTTCTGTGGGCTTGCTTCTCTGACTGGGCTGCTATGTGGCGAGGCCGTCCCTCGGCTCAGGCTTTCGTCGGGTGGTGAGTATCCCCTGGCTGGTTGTACCGTCTGCTGGGCTTTGCTGATTGGTTCCTCTGTTATTTATATTTCGGCCCCCTCGTCTTCCCTTCCCCCCCCAGTTGGAAAATCAGGGGGTGAGAGAGAGTTAGGCGCCAAACGGGAACGAAGTTGGTCTATATGGCGCTTCCACAGTTTGCCGTCATTTGTCTGTAAACGGTACGATCTGGGGCCTGTTAGCTGCGTGATGGTAGCGGGGACCCACAACGGGTCAGCCAAGAAGTTTTTTGCAAAAACTAAATCGCCTACCTTGAACGCACGACACTTGCTGCTGGAACCGCAAGGTTTTTCTGGCGTGTAGGTTGGGTGTAGGCGATCGAGGTGTGAGCGAAGTTTCCGGCCCAACAAGAGTTCGGCCGGGGTTCTGTTTGTGGTGCTGTGTGGCATGATGTGTTGAAGAAGAAGCATCCTGTTTATCTTGTCGTCAATATCGCCATGTTCCATTTTGTGCAATGTTTTTTAATGAATTGTACCATACGCTCGGCCCTGCCATTGGCCGCAGGGTGAGCCGGCGAAGTGAAGGCATGGCGGATGCCCCAGTCCGCTAGGTATTACTCGAATGCAAGGGCAGTGAACTGGGGGCCATTATCCGAGACTAAAACATCCGGCAGTCCGTGCGTAGCAAATAGTCTATTTAACTTTTTAGCGACGGCTTCTGTTGTGGTGCTTTTCATCTTGTGGACTTCGAGCCAGTTTGAATAGGCATCCACCATTATTAGAAAAGTGTGTCCCTTGGTGGGTCCCACAAAATCAATGTGGATGCGGGACCAGGGGCCACGAGGTGGATCCCATTCAGTTGGAGGTGCATTCGGTGGGGCAGCGTGGATTTCCTGGCACTTGTTGCAGGTGGCCACCCAGGCTTCTATTTGTTTATCGATACCCGGCCACCACGTGTAACTTCTTGCTAACGCCTTCATCCGCACGATGCCGGGATGACCGTCGTGCAATAGTTTTAGGACGCTGTGTTGTAATTTTTCAGGAATGATGACTCTGTTTCCCCACAAAACGCAGCCCTTCTGTGAGAACAGCTCCGTTTGTCGGTTTTTAAATGGTGTGAAGATGTTGTCGGGTTCGTTGTCAGGCCAACCTCGTTCCACCCAGCTGAGGACCCGAGCCAATGTGGGGTCCTTCTTTGTTTCCGCTGCGATGTCTCATGCAGTCAGAGGTGGCGAAGGGAGAGTTTCGATCTGGAGCGCCGTAAGGGTTGGAGCTGGATCGACTATGGCTTCCAGCAGCGGAGAACGGCTCAACGTGTCTGCGTGGGGAATGCCTTTCCCCGGGCAGTGTAGCAGTTGATAACCATATGCGGCTAGGAACTCTGACCAACGGGTCATCCTTGGTGATAAGATGTGGGGAGTAGGCTTGTCCCCTGCTAATATGCCAAGCAGTGGCTTGTGGTCGGTTATTATAGTAAACGGCCGTCCATACACATATTCATGAAAACGTTTAATAGCGGCTACAATAGCAAGGGCCTCTTTATCGAGTTGGCTATAGTTCCTTTCAGTCTTTGATAATGTTCGGGAAAAGAAAGCAATAGGTGCCTCATTGCCGTTTGGTAGGACATGGCTTAAAATGGCTCCCACCCCGAACAGCGAGGCGTCACACGTGACTGTTAAAGGCAAAGTCTCGTTATACTGCATTAATACAGCGTTGGAGGTCAAGAGATCTTTTACTTGCTGGAACGCTCGTTCTTCCCGTTGTCCCCAGACCCAGGAAGCTTTCTTGTCTAGCAGACGATGTATGGGCTCAGCTACAGTCGCCTTCTGGGGCAAGAAGATATTATAAAAGTTAATGAGTCCCAGGAAGGCTTGGAGGTCCATTTTATTCCTAGGTCTGGGGCGTTTTTTATGGCTGTTACTTTTTTTTCGGTAGGATGAATTCCCTTTTTATCAAGGAGGTACCCCAGGAATTCAACCCTCTCAGTACAAAGTTGACACTTGTCTCTCTTTACCTTTAACCCGGCGTCTTTGAATTTTTGGAGAACCGCTCTGAGTCGGGTCTCCAACACGTCTCTAGTGGGGGCAGCTATCAAGACATCATCGAAATAAGGCACGACCTCTTTTATGCCTTGCAGCAATCGCTCCATCAGGCTTTGAAAAATGCCTGGTGCTACACTCACACCGAACTGGAGCCTATTACATTTAAACGCACCTCTGTGCGTGATGATAGTCTGGGCCTCAGCAGTCTCTGCATCTACGGGTAGTTGCTGGTATGCCTGGGCAAGGTCCAATTTTGCAAAGATTTTTCCGCCGCCCAGGAAGTGAAGCAGATGTTGAACCACCGGTACAGGATAAGCGCTTTGCTGAAGCGCGTGGTTTAGGGTGGCTCGATAATCCCCACAAATTCTTATCGATCCATCCGGTTTTATGGGTGTTACAATCGGGGTTTCCCAACGGCCGTGATCGATTGGTTCTAATACCCCTTGGGCTATCAATTTGTCCAATTGTTCATCAATCTTTGGTTTGAGTGTGAAGGGCACTCGACGAGGCTTAAGGCGTATGGGCGCAACATCGGGGCTGAGGCTAAATGATATGGGGGACCCCTTGTACTTGCCTAGCTTTTCTGTGAATACGTCCTGGAACTCCTGGACGAGGGCGGCTTCCCAGTCACTGCTCCCGGTCTGGTGAATGCCGGCTAGTTCAATTCCCAGTGGAGCGAACCACTGTAAGCCCAACAAACTAGGCCGGTCTCGATCTACGATGGTAAGAGGCAGAGTTGCTGTGTGGTCTTTAAAGGAGACCTGGACATGGCGGGACCCAGCAACGGGAATTCGGTTTCCCTGATAGTCCCTTAATATGACTTTCTGGGTGCTGAGGTCTTGACGACAGATGTCAGGGATCAGCTGTTTGAAAGTCCTCCACGAGACTATTGATAGGGATGAACCCGAGTCTACTTCTATTACGCATGGACGATTCTCAATGGCGACCCTCACTCGGATCTTCCTTGCATCCAAGGATGAGGCGTGACCGATGGTGATGGTTTGATGAGTCTCTTCTCGTCTAGCTAACGCAGCAGGCACTCGATTTCTGTAGTGATAGTGGTTCCATTGGTGATTCAGGCGATCCTGGTTCACGGGTGGGCTGCCCGTAGCTTGGCGGGAGTTGTTCTCTCTACAGATTGGGCTTGACCCTCGCTTGCTCCTGCAGACCTTTGCGATATGGCCCCTCTTTCCGCAGGAACGGCAGAGTGCGTCGAGGAATTTGCAATCAGCTCGCGGGTGATTTGCCCCACAACCGGCGCATTGACGCGAAGGTTTTTGGCTTCGCTGGTTTCGCTGGTCGCGCTCTGACCGGAGTCAGTTTACCTCTTCTTCCTCACTATCCGATGGGGATTCGAGGTCTTCATGGTGCGCCGTTGTTGAGTGTTTTTCTGGGAAAGGCGAAGTATCATTGGCGAGTTGACGGAGCGGTGCGTTGGTGCGGCGCATTCGAGCAGCCGACTTCCTGGTTGCCTCTGCTGCAGTAGCATCCGCGATGACATCGGCAAGATCGATGTCCCCTTTGGCCATGATCTTGCTCTGTGCCGTGTGGTCATCTAATCCCAGAACTATGCGGTCTCGCACAGCTTCTTTGAGGTTTGAGAAACCACAGAGTCCACCTAGGTTCCGGAGGTCAGCGATGAAGTCTCCAACGCTCTCGCCCTTCCGTTAGTCCCTCTGGTAAAATTCGTGTCTTCTGATGAGGATTGGCACTGCGGGTGCATAATGGGCCCAAAGAATAGGAGCGAGGTTATCCCAATCCATTGACTTAACCTCTGCAGGCTTTGCAAGTGCCTTAGCCATTTTGAAAATGGCAGGCCCGCAATGGGTCAGGAAGACCACTCGTTTCTTGCCAGGCGAAGCGTCCTTTAGGTTGTTGGTCTCCAAAAACATCTGGAACCTGTCCATATACGAGTCCCAGTCTTCATTAGCCGGGTCAAATGGAGCGGGTGGTATGGCGCTGCTGGCCATCTTACCGTTGTTGACGCTCTTTCAGCCACGTGTTCTGTTCGGTGCACAGTGAGTGCTCAGTTGGCTCTATTGTCTCCGCATCCCATCCTCGTCGCCAGTGTTATTTTTGGAGGAGTGGGCGTAATAACGGAGACAAGGCATCGGGTAGTGACACAACTCTTTAATAGTGACTTCAGAACAAAGCAACCAACTTGGGCAGCAGCAGCTCTTTTATAGAGCTGGCTGCTGCCGCAATAACCAATGAGAACGAGTTTAACCGCACTTAGTCTTCCAATCCGGGATGGCCGCTCTCAGCCAATCAGGTTAGCCGAAGGCAGCCAATCATGATCGCTTACTTGCGGACCAATCCGAACTGCAGGTTTACAAGCCTGCAGTTGGAGCGAAGCTCGAAGAGTTTTTAATAATGAGTTTATTTAGTTAGTTCGTAACAAGGTCTATAAAAATAATAGTTAAAAACATCATACAGATAACAAAAGCACATACTGCCAACACTGGTTCTACCCCCCGCCATTCTTCTGTGTGGCTGTGAAAACTGGACCACAAGAAAGTCTGAATGAAATATATATATATCTTTGAATTGTGCTGCTAGAGAAAATTGTTGAAAGTATCTTGAATTTCAAAAAGAACCAATAGCTATACTAGATTGCCCACCAAATTGCTCACTGGAAGCTCTAACAATGAAGCTAATGCTTAGATATCTGAAATGAAATGAAGAGCTATAAAAGACTTCGATGCCCAGAAAAATGGAATACAATTGAAAAAAAGGTACGTAGAAGACAAGATGCCTCATTGTTATTACTGATGATACAAACATGGCCTTAATAGGACTCAAAGAAACATTTATTGACAGAAATTACAGAAATGGGGTTCATCAGGTTATGAAGTCTCAGAAGTAACTGAATAACTCACTAGTGACTGAGCAACAAGTAATGTGTGTTTGTATGTATGTGCACAAATGTCAATTCCACCCTTCCCCCATTAATGACTATTCCAAATTACTAGAGAACAGCCATTTTCCATTTTTCCTCAGTCTCCCTAGGAGTATATTCCTGATAAAGTTGTATAAAATTCTTTTAAAGAGTATTTTGGAGCTGAAAGGACATATTGACATGAATCAATCTAACCTTTGCTCTTTGCTTCTGTTAAAGAAGTTGCTTGTTCTATTTTGCTAAGGGTTGGAATCATTTGTTAGGAATTCATTCTGTAAGAGAATTATATCCTTTTCTATCTGGTTTCTCGCCTCTGCAATTTGCTTCAGAGCTAGACACATCCTTGGAGACAATTCCCAGGAACATCCTGCTCCATAGATAATGGGGGGTTGCCTAGGAGTACGAACACACAAGGACAAGGGATACTGTGTAAAATAACAAAGTATGGACAGAGCATGGACAAAGAATGCTCCATGGATAAGGAAGGGTAGGGCATGGGCAAGACATTGCCCACATTAATATCGAACCTTTGTCTCTGATTGGATAAACTTTGTTTCTATCAGTGTAAAATGTATATAATACTCTGAGCCACTCTCGCAGGGTGTGGCTATTCCTTACATGCATTTTCTCTGTATGTTTTGGACATAGTATTCACCCAGACTTTTTGCTTTGGCCAAAGAATAAAAAAGCTGTTATTTTTGCAAGCCTCATCTTGAGTCTCATTCTTTGGCATCTCTGTGGCTCAGGGAAACTTCTGGGACCTTACAGAGCTATTAAATAAGAGAGCTTGTTAAAGCAGTTGTGTCTTTTTCCAAGTTTGTGCAGCTGCTTCAGAAACTGCTCTTACCCACACTTTTATATGTATGGACAATTATTTTATTTTAGTTATGCATGGTTATGAATGCAGAGACATCTGGAAAAAGATCTGGCAGCTTAAAAATTGGAAAAGAACCTTTTTCTTTGTGGCATCATGCTCCAATTTTAAAGATGAGTGTGATGTTCATCCCAGTAACTGGACTTCATCAATGTCTGGAATATCAACTGACTTGTAAAAATTTAACACCCCAAACAGAACAAAAATGGGAAAGACCCACTCTATAAAATTCTGGAAAAGTGGGATAAAAAAGTCATAAAAACAATAATGAGCTATAGAGACAGGGCAATGAAAAAATTCCATTAAGAGATACAAGTCTGTGAGATTTTTCATGCAGACTCTTTTATAAAAAAAATACAACACTGAATTGGAACAAAAAAAACCAAAACCAAATTAAAGAGAAATCATTGAAAATAAAATTGACAGGATGATTTGTCACATGTTTCCTCAATATTTGAATTCAATGACTATAGGCTTTACCCAATTAACCAAGCAATGCTTTTTTTAAAGGTTAACCTCTACAAGCAATTATATTTTTATTTCTTAACCTGTTTTTCAACTACCTTGCACCATTACTTGAAGTGAATTCTATAACCATCAGAATTATATCAACGTTATTTTTAATTTCCCAACTGGTTTTTATGCATGATTCTTGGAAAGTTCTCTATCCGGTTCTGTTTAATTTCTTTAATATATGAAACAAATTATAGATATCTTATCCATTTACCAAATATGAGACAACTATTAAACTCTGGAATGTCAAAACATGTTCTCTTTGTGAATTATTCAATATTTGTCATATTAATTCAGAAAACAATATCGCTCAGTTTACAAGAAGCTATGTATTCTTGCACTGGATAATAATGCTTTACCTCCAAAGAAAAATGAAAGTATAGCTGAACAGTGTTTATGTCATAATTCAGTGTACAGAGTTATAGAGAACTGTTACAATCACTACTTTTAAGATCATGAATCCATCTGTTCTATGGTCGATTTTACATTACTTCTTCAAAGTCTATAAATCAGGGCTGTCTAGCTCAGATCTGGTGGCATTCAGAGGATTATGCTCCTTCCATTTATTTTGCATATGTTACAGACCATTTAGTGAATCAAAACAGAAGGCTTATTGAAGAGAATTTTTATTATGGCATCAACACAATTCAGATTTATTAAGAATGACTCCCCTAGCTTCAGCTACAGACAAGTAGCTGTTGTGTTGTGGTTTTGCTGCAAAGACAACAGAGAATTCTGTAGTAACTTGAAGAGTATGTGCACAATTCCATCTTGCTTTAAAACATTTTATGTGTCATAAATTTTAAGAGCAGAAAGTAAAACAGACACCATTTTAAATGCTTAAATTTGGAAGACTTCTGTCCAATTCAGTGTAAGCCTTACTAAGCTAGATCTAACCGAACAGTAATGTTAGTGAAAGAATTCATTCCACTAAACAGCTATAGCTGGTTTGTAGTAGCATGTCCGTGGTCTATACAGCATGTGGGCTTCTAGTAAGCTTATTATTATTATTGTGTATGACATTGTTATATTAGCTAGAAGACTACAATGCTATTGCCGAGTAGTAGTTTGGCTGCCTATTTACCAACTCTGTTAGATACACATTTGCACACTTTCCACAGTGCACCACAAGAAAGTGAGCTAGCTTCACACCAGAAAGAAAGAAAACAAACTTTTTTGCTGCAGCATTCAAGGCCCCTTCATTTTTTGCCTTCCTGGGTCCCAGGGAGGCCCCAAAATGAAGCATAGGGGAGTGCTCCATGCCCCTTCCTGAGTCCAAGGGAAGCCTTCTGGGAGCAAAAACACCCTCCCAGGAGGCTTCTTTGAGGCTCAGAACACCCCAAAATGGAGTGCAGGGGAGTGCTGAATGCCCCTCCTAACCTCCATTTTCTAACTTCCGAGCCCAAGAGAAGCCTGGGAGCAAAATAATGCCCCCCAGAAGGCTTCTCTGAGGCCCAGAAGGCCCAAAAAATGGGAGGGTGCTGCAAAAAGCAAAAAAAAAAACAAAAAAACATGCCCACCCAGTCACATGGTCACACCCCCTTGCCATGCCCCCTAGCCACGCCCACAGAACCGGTAGTAAAAATTTTTGAATCCCACCACTGCTGTACTGCTGCCAAAATTTACAGTAATGTGGTTCTCCTGAAGTCTGAAAGATCCTTAGAATAATACTCCAAGATTATACACTTCAGTGATTTCTTGCTTGGACTAGACAGTGCTGTGATGATATAAAGCTTATCCACATTTAGACATATATCACTTTAGTGATGGTTGGATGATGTTATAAATTGTTAGTGTGGATAGATTCAGTAGTCATTCCGTTTTCTCCTTGAAAAACTTATGAGATTGGATGGTATCTACCCGATGACTGGGTTTTTTCTCTTCTGAGAAAGAATAACTAAAATATAGCCATTATTATGCTCCTAGGGTACCTTAGCCAAAGCATCTTTCTAAACTTGACTACCAAAGCTATTTTTCACATGTGCCTTTGTAGACAATGCAGAGCTTGAAAACATAATTTCTCTTTGGTATGTGGCCATTATTTAACACCAGGATTACCACGAGTCAAACAGTCAAGCAGTAAATAACAGCCTAATCAAGGAACTATCAAGGAAAAACACCACCAATACTGACAAAACAAACTGCTATATATAAAGAAGAGCAAAGTGCACTCCCTTGTACCAAAGTGCACTCCCTGCTACCTAGCTATATAATGAAACATCTGCATGAAAACAATCAAGCTCAGAGAGCACCAAGGATTCCACATTTATAAAGTCACCCAACTCTCTATATTATAATTTTGCATGGTGTTCATCACTAAAAAGTCTAAAACAAACAAGTAAACAAACCAAAACTGAAAATCATAATCATAATACAGAACCCAATAAACAAACTGCGATCCTTCACAACCACATAACTAAGACTGGAAATAACAAACTTTCTCCCAATAAGATGGGCTCTTCACCCATTCTCACTAAAACAGCATGAGAGAAGAGACAGATCATAGCTCTGGGATCTAAACTGTACTCTGTTCTTCTATTACATCTCTCATTGCACTTTTTGTTTTGATTAAAAAAAACCTGAAATAACAGCCTAATACAATCTAAATATATTTTCATAGTTAAAAATCATCCTGATTTATCTCATATAACTTAATCATCCAGATAATTTAAAAGTGGCCAAATGACAATTAAACAAATTCAGCAGCATTGTATATATAAAAACTGTCTGTCTGTCTCTCCCTTCTCCCTCTCCCTCCTTTTCTTTCTTTCTCTCTTCTGTGTATGAATGATATTATCTTATCTGACATAAGTGCAGAGGTAATCAGAGATAATAATTTATAAGTCATTAATCTTGATATTTGCTATTAGGCCAACACTGTACATCTCACATCAGTGCCTTAAGGAACATTTGACAAACAATGCAAGTCATTAATCAACATTAGAAAACAAGTTCCAGCTGAATAAATACCAACATCTGCTTTTTTCTGCTGATGAAACTCTTGCTTTGTTTTGTCATTTTTAGCGTACACAGAAACAAGTGGTGCAGAAATTTTAAAAAATACTACAGAAATGTACAAAAAAATTCCATTTATTTTCAGAAGTATCTGTAAGCCTTCATGAAAGCTCAATAGTAAGACTTTAGCTCACATACAGGCCTGATCCTCACTTACATTAGAGAACTTGTTATTTAGACCTACACTGAACTGGTTATGGGTCAGAATGGACAAACACTAGTATATGAGCTTGAAAATGACCATATTCACTTATGGATGCCTGAGGCCACACAGCTAGGATGAAGTACAGATCAATCTAGAGTCAGTTAACCTCTTTATTAGTAGCAATGGTTCATAACATAGACGGAATGCATCCTGATTCTTTTCTGTTTTCTAAGTCAGGGGTCCCCAACCGCCGGTCCGCGGAACAAGCCTTACCGGGCCGCTGGTTGATGGGCGCCGCCATCTTTTGGTAAAAAGTGCTTCCGGTGAGCTTTTCCGGTAGAAAGCTCACCGGAAGCACTTTCATCAAAAAGATGGCGGCGCTCCGCTCGGTGAGCTTTTCCGGGTAGAAAGCCATTTCTACCCGAAAAAGCTCACCGGAAGCGCTGGCACTGCCATCTTTTTCATCAAAAAAATATGGCGGCGCCCAGTTGACGCCGGTACTGGGCCGCGGCGCCCAGCTGATGCCGGAACCGGGCCGCGGCGTCGAAAAGGTTGGGGATCACTGTTCTAAGTGATTCCAGGATTGTGGAGAAGCATTAACAGAAAGGATATGTACTGTATATGGATAGCTGATCATTTATGACATCTTCAGAAAGAATAATAGAGGAATAATAGAGGAAGGAAGACATACAGTCTTAATAGAGGATTGTTCTAGAAGTTCAGATTTGCTTCAGTAGGGACTGTGCTTTCAGAAGAATTTTCTCTATTTTCTCCTTCACTTTTTAGTTAAATTGATAGATACTGATTTATGCAGAATGACTTTACCACCATAAAAGCTTTGCAACATTTTTGTTGTTTTCTGGGGAAAAAACGCCCATTGAATCAGTGGATTCAGACTTATGACCACAGTGAGTTGCTTAACAACCATCATAAAAATGGTTGTAAAATTAAATCCAATCACATGATGTCTTGACATAGGACCACAACAATTTATGATCAAAATTCCAGGGTCAGTTATGATTGTAAGTCAAGGACTACCTATAGAGACTGAGAATATTCTTTTAGATCTAGCATACGGTCACAAACCACATCGCCAGTGCAGTTGCTATTGTAGTTGTAACAAATATACAATTATTGAGAATAGCATAGCATAGCATAGCATAGCATAGCATAGCATAGCATAGCATAGCATGAATTAGTTCCATGGAAGGTTCAGTGGCTTAGAAACAGAGCAGATCCCAGAAATTTATTCTTTTTTTTTCTTTTCAGAAACATACTGTGTCAGTTGCTCTGACAACAATTTGTCATTTCCTGAAAGTGATTCTTCTAGCAAAGGACATGATTTCTGATATTTTGTCATGGTCCCCCTGGGGATTAGAGTAAGTTTGAAATAGCTTGTAAACTACTTCCTGTTCCAAAAAATCTCCAAACCTTGTTCAATAAATGGTATGGTATTCATGAAATAAACGTAACAGTAAATTTTGGGAGGTGGGGAGAGAACAGAATCTTCTAGGGGAGATCAGAACATGGTATAGCAAGACCATGGAATTATACACATTTCTGTGGAGACATGAATGGCCTTGTTTATCCAAAGCACACTTTATTATATATATATTTATTATACACACACACACAAAACTATTCAAAAAATAGGAGTTCTGGGTATTCTTATAAAAGAAGAAACAGACATCCTGCAATCTCCAGAACTTAAAATTACATTTATTGTACTTACTAAGCTTTTGTCAGCCTCTGCTGACATCATCAGAGTATTAAGCTACCATTACAGAGATCTGTGCCTTTATATATCATTAATCAATTTAGCCCTTGCACACGTGATAGGCCCTTCCCACCGCCTCCCATCTGTAATTAGCTCTGTTGTTTTTGTTTCCATCATGTTGGTCAAAGGAGGCTTATCTCTTGTTGTTTTTTCCTCCCTTGTCTGACCCAGCCTGGAATGCTTATCTCTAGGAGGTGATGTTAAACTGCCAGCTATTGCAATTTGTTGCTTTGCTCGTGACCTTGTGGTGGGCCTGGCTCATTCTTCATTATTCCTGTCTGTTATAACTTGAGGCAGTTCTGCTGGACTCCTCTGTATTTGGACAGGCCTGGCTGTGCCTTCATAGGATGAATCCACATGCCCAGGCGGGTGCCATCAGTCCCTGCTCCCCAATGGGAAGTTGTCTCTGCTCCTCCTGCAGGGTCTTTCCTGGTGTCTCAGTGCTTGGTAGGCTGGTGGTAGTTCGATATGCTTATTGATAGAATTGCTGTTGGAAAACCAGGCTTCTTTTAGAAGGCGTTCTCCTTTAGTTATATCACGGGCAATAACCTCAGCCTCTTGAAAACTGAATGCATGATTATACTCCTGCATATGTGCCCAGATCTGAGAGTGCTGTTCTTTGCACCGGACAGCCATTTTGTGTACCCTGGTCTGTAGCCGCTTGGCTGTTTCCCCTACGTAATTGCTTGCACAATCTCTATAGTTGATGCGGTAAACCACCGAAGATGTCTCCTCCTTGGGTAGTGTTTCCTTTGGGCGCATCACTCTCATTCTTAGAGTTTGGTCTGGTTTGTACGCCACCTTGCCCCAGGAGAATGCATGCAACAGTTTCAGATATTCCCCATATATACGGGAGCACCCTCCATGTAGCTATTCCACTGGCACCTTCAATGTGTTGCCGGGCCCTGGGTGTAGTTCACCTGTGTCAAGGCTCCCATCTGGGTTGTGGTTGACTAGCACATCCAGGAAGGCCAGCGTGTTATTGGTTTCTTCCTCCATCGTAAACTGCATGTCTGGATATATGGAATTGAGGATGCTCATAAATCTGTTCTTATCTCTTTTTTAACATATGACAAATGTGTCATCAACATAACATGCCCAAAACCTGGGCTTGTAAATTTTAATTGCCTCATATTTCAATTTTTGGAGGACCGCCTCTGCTATCTCTCCCAAGATGAGAGCAATCACCCCATTGCACATAAAGTCAGTTGTATTCGGGCACTGTTTAGTAGGGTAGACACTCATTGTAGTACACTGACAGCCAAAGCCAAGGAGTGGGCATATCTTTATCAGGTCTACAAGCTCAATGGTTATTCCATGGACTTCATCCAAAGGTGTAGTACACCCAAGACCCGGCAATCCATTGAAGGTGCCAGTGGAACAGTTATGTGGAGGGTGCTCCTGTATATACAGGGAGCATCTGAAACTGCTACACACATTCTCCTGGAGCAAAATAAAGAAATAGATAAATGAGAAAGCATCTATCTGTTGCTTTGGCTAAATAAATGTCCTCTTCAGAGTGTTTTGTTCTTCCTCAAAAATTCAGCTATGGTATAGCGGAGTCACAAAGGGGCTGGTTTGGAATTTTTTCACAATGGTGGACATAATAACATCAGTTTTCTTGCCCCTGTGTTCACATCCTGGAAAACAAGACTGTTAGATTGACTAGGAATGTCTGCTAGCAGGAATAACAGTCAAAACACTTCCTTTAAAACACTTCCTTTAAAAAAAAATCCATCACACCCATTACAAAGACTTAGATCGCAGTAATACCTACCATTTTGAAGCCCTTGACTGTTGCTTATTATTACAGCATTTACATTAGAAGTATAGAAAGCTGCTTAAGATGCTACCACTTTGGCTAAACAAAAGTCAAAATTAAGCCTGGAGATTTTTAAGAACATAGAATCTCTATTAAGGCTTGCTTAGTTAGAGTTGCAAATACTTTAAGTGAGACTGAGAATGAGGGCTAACTGGAAATGTTCTGATTTTAAAACAAAGAATAGTTTAATTTGGGGATGAAGTTGGTACTTTAACATCTAGAAGTTCATCAGACCTATTTAGCTGTCAACTGAATTAGTCTGTTCACAACTGGATAATACAGTACACTTGGAGCTTGTAAGAATGCTTAAAATTTCTTTTTGTTGATGTATTTAATAAAGATGCTTAGAAACATCTATTCCTGGATGATTTATTACTATTTTGAAACAAAACAAAACATTTCTTAATGTGTAACATTGACATTAACCTTTTAATGTCCTATTTTCCATTTTCTTTAATGAAATTGAATAATGGATTAAAGAATAATTCTCAGGCTATTGTTGTGTTAGTACAATTACTGACTTGTAAGCCACCATCTCCTTTGTTTAAAGAAGCACTTAGCAAGCAGCCAATCACCATCTGAGTTTCTCTCTCAGTTATGTTCTCTCTCAATACAAATAGATTTGCAATATTGCCAACTATTTATAATATCTATGCTGAAATGAAAATAATCACTTGTTAAACACTAGTTATGATATACATTAAACACAAGCAGGCCCATTATCAAGGTTCTTGATAATGTTATTTAAAAAAAAAAAATGGGTTAAATAATGGCAGCTTGAGCTTGTTATGTGGTAGGTATGTAAGTCACCTTTCAATCCATTAAGAAGACAAGAAAGTTGCATGGGACTTCCATAATCTGGCTATTTTACTGCCTAAGCTTTGAAAGAAAAAGGACCTTTGGTTGGTGCTTGAGCAGACTGTAAACTCAAGGTTATGGGTCAAAATCTATTATTCTCTAAACAGCTGAGATTTTCAGACCAGCAGAATATATAAATGCTGTTAATCAACAAATACATTAAACACAAGCAGGCCCAAAGAACCATAACTTACTTTTGGAATTTGCAATCTTACTACAATTTTTCTCACCAAAACAAATTCCTTGTGTAAAACAGAAAGTGTGCTTGCAAATTTGGGGAACCAATATCTGGAAGACCTTAAGATGGCAATCCAGTAAAGAAAAGTCTGCTGCCATCTAATGCTTATCTAGGTTTGGATAACTTGGACATATAATTGTCATTTTTGTCTGAATAGCATTTTGGGGTAGTATTTTGCAGTAAGAATCCTTTCATGAAAGTGGCATAATAGGCTAAAAACTCCCTGTTAGCATTTAAAGCATATTCTCAGTGGAAGCAAGGAACTTTCTGTCATTATTTTTTTCTCCTTTCTAAAAAGCAACAAGACTTGACCTTTGCATCAAAAAGGACATTTGTATGCTTAATCTAGAGGTAGCCTGCAGCAGCACTCCAACAGATCTTGAAGCCTCGCCTGTTTATAATTTTTTTTTTTGCTTCTCCTAATTTCAGTGTTATCTCTCTTCTGATTTTAATAAACAATAAGTAGAATCATATTATGTTGTATGCATACATCTGCTAACCCTGCCCAGAAAAGAAAGGAAGAAGAATCCCGAGAATTAGAGCTGGCTAGCCCTTTTTATTAGAGATGGCAGAAGGAGAAAATTCAGAACATCAAATAGAAAGAAAAACAGAAAGGTTAAATCAAATATGAGTTGCCAGAGTTGTGGAAAGAAATGGCAGTCCTGTTTTTCATGACAACATGTTTCTTGCTTCTTAATTTTTAAAGCATTTTTAAATGCCCTTTAAAACCAAAAGCCTTCCAAGTTGCTTTGCAGCAATAAAATGTAGAAAATACACTTTGTTCAAATTCAGGTCCGGACATTCCATTTTACAAACACACAACATGTTGAAAAAACATGTCATATACAGAAACTTTCCTAGGGGGAGTTAAGGAGAGAGGGGGCAAATGACAAAAGCAATGTTGTACTGTCACAACCCAAGTTCCGGTCCTCTTGGATGTGCCTTGTGACATTGCATGCATACCTACGATCAACAAGAGCACGTGGCTGACAGCGCGCAGACATCGACGGAATGGCCAGCAGTGTTGTACCACCTGCCCCGTTCTATCCAGCCAGCGAAGACTGGGACTCATACATGGACAGGTTTCAGATGTTCATGGAGTCCAACAATCTGAAGGACGCCACGCCCAGCAAAAAACGAGCAGTTTTCCTGACGCATTGCAGACCTGCCGTTTTTAAAATGGCCAAAGCACTGGCAAAACCGGCTGAAGTTAAATCGATGGACTGGGATACCCTTGCTCCCATCCTTCGCAACCACTACGCACCAGCAGTACTAACTCTCATCCGAAGGCACGAGTTTTATCAGAGGGACCAACGCGAAGGTGAGAGCATCGGGGATTTTGTAGCTGACCTATGGAATTTAGGTGGGTTGTGTGGCTTTGCTAATCTCGAAGAAGCCATGAGGGATCGAGTTGTCTTGGGACTAAGAGACCCCACGGTCCAAAGTAAAATCATGGCAAAAGGAGACATCACCCTCGCAGACTCTATAGCTGACGCCACCGCAGCTGAAGCCACTCGCAAATCAGCAGCTCGGATGCGCCGGGCCAATGGGGCCAACCGCCAGCCCACCAACGAAACAGCTACGCCAACAGAGAAATACACATCAGTCACCCACCATGAAGACATCGAGTCCTCATCAGATAGTGACGAAGAAGTCCACAGACTCCGGTCAGAGCGCGAACAATGAGACCAGCGGAGTCATAAATCGAACTTCCAATGTGCCGGATGTGGTGGAAACCACCCACGATCTGAATGCAGATTCCTAGACGCCATCTGTCGGTTCTGTGATAAAAGAGGGCATATTGCTAAGGTATGCCAGAATAAAAGAGGGACCAGTCCCAAACGGAAGGAAAAGAACCCCCGACAAGCAGATGGAAACCCCGCCACTAATCGAGACCGCCCAAACAACCAATGGAACCAATACCACAGAACCCGGAAGTTTACCGGCACCCCCCGACAAGAAGAAGCACATCAAACTATCACCATCAGCCACGCCTCATCCCTAGACACCAGGAAAATCTGTGTAGAGGTCAACATTGAAAATCGACCATGCATCATGGAAGTGGACTCCGGGTCTTCCCTATCCATGGTATCCTGGAAAACCCTGAAGCAGCTGATTCCCAACATCCGCCGCCAGGACCTCAGCACTCAGAGACTTATATTAAAAGACTACCAGGGCAACCGGATTCCGGTCGCTGGTTCCAGTCATTTCCAGGTATTCTTCAAGAAACACACCGCAATACTACCTCTCACCATCGTGGACAGAGATCGACCTAGCCTACTGGGTCTACAGTGGTTCGCGCCATTAGGAATCGAAATGGCAGGCATCAATCAGACTGTAGACGAAGATTGGGAAGCAGCCCTCGTCCAGGACTTCCAAGAAGTTTTCAGCGAAAAACTAGGCAAGTACAAGGGGTCCCCTATCTCTTTTAATCTCCGCCCTGATATCGCGCCCATCCGTTTAAAACCACGCCGTGTTCCTTTTGCCCTCAAGCCAAAAATTGATGAGCAACTGGACAAACTAATTGCACAAGGCGTGTTAGAACCCATTGATCACGCCCGTTGGGAGACCCCAATCGTAACTCCCATAAAACCAGAAAGATCCTTGAGAATCTGTGGGGACTACAAGGCCACCCTCAACCACGCGTTACAGCAGAGCGCCTATCCGGTACCCGTGGTCCAACATCTCCTTCACTCACTTGGGGGTGGCAGAATATTCGCAAAGCTTCACCTGGCCCAAGCTTATCAACAGCTGCCAGTTGATGCTGAAACCACCGAAGCCCAAACCATAGTCACGCACAGAGGTGCATTCAAGTGTAACAGGCTCCAGTTTGGAGTAAGCATAGCACCAGGCATTTTTCAAAGTCTGATGGAAAGGTTGTTGCAGGGCATAAAAGGGGTCATGCCCTACTTCGACGACGTATTAATAGCCGCCCCCACAAGAAGTCAGCTAGAAAAAAGACTGAGAACAGTCCTACAAAAATTCCAAGATGCTGGTCTCAAAGTAAAGAAAGAAAAATGCCAGTTATGCACTGAAAGGGTTGAATTCCTTGGTTACCTCCTTGACAAACAAGGAATTCACCCTACGGAAAAGAAATTGGCTGCAATCAAAAATGCCCCGAGACCACAGAACAAAACAGACCTTCAAGCCTTCCTGGGTCTCATTAACTTTTATAACATTTTCCTACCCCAGAAGGCGACTGTTGCTGAACCCCTTCATAGACTCCTCGACAAAAAGGCTTCCTGGATTTGGGGACAACGGGAAGAACATGCCTTTCAACGTGTAAAGGACCTTTTAACTTCGGATGCAGTGCTCATCCAATACAATGAAACACTCCCACTAACTGTGACTTGTGACGCCTCACCATTTGGAGTAGGAGCCATTTTGAGCCACATCTTGCCAAATGGTACAGAGGCGCCTATTGCATTTTTTTCAAGAACACTGTCAAAAACAGAAAGAAATTATAGTCATCTAGACAAGGAAGCCCTCGCTATCGTGTCTACAATCAAAAGGTTCCACGAGTATGTGTATGGAAGATCCTTCTCCATCATCACAGATCACAAACCATTACTTGGCATCCTGGCAGGCGATAAACCTACTCCACATATTTTATCCCCCAGAATGACACGATGGTCAGAGTCCTTAGCCGCCTATGACTACCAATTAAAGCACCGGCCGGGGAAAACCATCCCCCACACAGACGCTTTGAGCCATTCTCCATTGCCAGAACTCCAAGATGACCCGGCTCCCACACTATCAATACTACAGATTGAAACTCTTCCCTCGCCTCCACTCACAGCGCAAGACATCGCATTGGACACCAAAAAAGACTCATGCTTGGCACGAGTTCTTGGCTGGGTGGAGAGGGGATGGCCACAAATCGAACTCAATGAAATCTTTAAACCCTTTAAGAACAGACAAACAGAGCTCTTCTCACAAAAAGGGTGCATATTGTGGGGAGACTGAGTGGTCATACCAGCAAAACTACAAAAAAAAGTTCTACAATTACTGCACGATGGACACCCGGGCATCGTGCGCATGAAAGCGCTGGCAAGGAGCTACACCTGGTGGCCAGGTATGGACAAACAAATTGAAGCCTGGGTCGCCACCTGTACCAAATGCCAAGAGACACACTCAGCCCCGCCAAGAGCCTTGCCAACCGAATGGGAAACGCCCAGAGGACCCTGGTCGCACATCCATATCGATTTTGCAGGACCTACAAAAGGACAAACCTTCCTGATAACAGTAGACGCATACTCCAACTGGCTCGAGGTAAATAAAATGAAGACCACCACTACTGAGGCAGTCATCAAAACAGACTTTTTGCAATGCATGGGCTACCAGATGTCCTGGTCTCCGACAATGGCCCTCAATTTACCACCTTAGCCTTTGAACAATACTTAGCAGACCGTGGCATACGACACGCACTGACATTGCCAGCTCACCCAGCGGCAAATGGTAGAGCTGAACGAATGGTTCAGTTCACAAAAAAGACATTACAAAAAATGGAACATGGCAACATCCACGATAAAGTCACTAGGATGCTCCTTCTCCAGCGTATTACACCAAACACTACAACCAACAAAAGCCCAGCTGAACTTCTAATGGCCAGAAAACTCAGATCTCCACTAGATCGCCTACATCCTGCCTACACCCCGGAGAAACCCTTGGGTTCCAGCAGTAAACACCGTGCCTTTAAGGTAGGAGACCCCGTATTTGCAAAGAACTTTTCAGGTGACCCTCTGTGGATCCCTGCCCAAATAACTCAAGTTACAGGCCCCCGCTCCTACCGGCTAGAAACCACAGATGGGAGACTGTGGAAATGCCACATCGACCAGCTGCGATCTAGGCTAACCACATCCCCCATCAGTGACCCTAGCCACGAAACCAGAGGGGGAAGGGAAATCAGGGGGGTCTGAAATTGAACCAACATCTGGTTTAGAAGAAAGAACCCCACAACCACCTCATCAAAGCCCACAATTCTCACCAGCTGATGAAGAACCTTGGCACGTGATCATCTCACCCAGTAGCAGCAGCCGAACCAGCCCAGCGAACCCTGTGAGCCCAAGCACTAGCAACGAGGGAGGAGTGCCACTCATCCCGAGATCACCTGAAGGGAGTCACAGCTATGGAACCAGCTCACCGTTCCAGGGATTTCCGGCAAGCAGCCCGTCGGAACCAGAAACCGAGCAAAGACATTTCGAGCAACGCAAGTCAGGTAGACAGGTGCGAAGGCCCGCCTACCTGCGAGACTATATAACCCCGCCCCTTGGATGGAACCAAGAGGGGAGGGGTGTTCCGGACTAGCAGGCTTGAAGCCTGCAAAGCGGATTGGTCCGCTAACAGCGGTTCATGATTGGTCGCTCCGGACTGATCCGATTGGCTGGTAAACAGGCTGCCGCGATTGGACTAAACAAGCACGGCAAGCTTAAACCTCTGTCATTGGCCGTATAGCCGCAGCCAGCTCTATAAAAGGGGCTGCTGCGGCTAGGGCAAATTGCTCAGATCTGAAGTCACTAATAAAGAGCTGTAGTTACTTTCTGAGCCTGTCTCCGTTCTTGGACCCATCCTTCCAGACACAACAATAAGGAATCCATCTTTGTGGATATTTTGCTTTCTGTTCTTATAACCACTGTGAAGGTTTAGAAAGGCACTGGAATATAAGTAGGTGAGTGAAAATAACATGAAAGGGAAGAGGAAGAGGAGAGGGAAGAAAGTTACAGTTTCCAAGCCTCCAATGTGATGACTAAAGAGAACTAAAGGAGAACTAAAGGAGGAGAATTAAAAACATGTCTGCTAGATGATGAATTCATCCTTTCAAGACTGTATGCTGCAGTAGACAAAGTTAAGTAAACTGCTTGGTTGGTTGTTTATGTTATTTGAATAAGACCAATATAGTCCAATGCAGGCATTATACTAATTGGAGCATTCATGTGTTTGCTTCACGTTGTAAACATTGTTCTAAAATGATGTTAGTACTTGCAGAAGGAACACATTTCTGCATGTTGTAGTATGTTCGTAATTGGAGCTCTGGTTTACATAGATAACTTTCGTACAATTGTGAACTATGCCCTCTTTTATCTGATTGTTTCCAAAGCAGCTAAGCAGCTCTCCCTCTCTCTCCTTCCAGTCTGTCAAGGTCATTCCCGCATACCATTACACCTGAAGAGCTAGGTTCATAGATGTGTGACACTTCTTCCATTACCCACACATTACCCACACATGCAAGAGCAACCTCTTTAAGTGTGATTTCTATCAACCTGGGGTGGGTTTCTACCAGTTGTGTCCACCTCTGTAGAACCAGTAGCTCTGAAGAGCAGCAGACATAGAACCGGTTCTATGTCTGCTGATGTTTTTGTCTACCCACCCACCCAGGTTCTTACTTGACCTTTATTTCCTGATTTTTTCAACTTCAGCTGCCATGCGAGGCACAACTGCAGTTAAAAAAGCAGGAAAAAAGGGCTTTTTGAAAGGCTGCTTCTCTGCACGCAGCATGCTGATGACGATTTACAGGTGCGTGCCGGCAGCGTGCAGGGAAGCACAACGTAAATCACTGAACCTCGTAAATGACCAAACTGTAGTTAACCCTGTCAGATCCCACCCCTACTATCAACCCCATTTCCCTATCCTTAAATTTCCCCTCCCATTACCTATTCTGGAACCAGGTGTTGTCTAATTTACAAGATACCTATAATTAGCTTGCAATGGAAATCTAAAGCAGAAAGAGAATGATTTCTGATTAATATCAAACATGTCCAGTGGTGGGATGCTGCAGTTTGGACCGGTTCAGGTGATCTGGTATTTCGGATGAATCAGCTGGCCACCCCCACCCCCCCCCCCACACTCTACCCTGTCCTTTATCTCCTGCTTTGTAGCTCATCTCAATCGTGCAGCACAGATGACCTCCCCCTTGCTGTTCTACTTACCATTGCTGACTTGGAAGGCAAGCAGCTTCTAAAAAGCTCCATTTTCAGTGCTGCACACAAGCGCCTTAAGCAACATGCACGCAAAGCGCACACTCACCAAACCGCATGTTAAACTGGCACCACCCCACTACTGAACATGTCTAAAGTGCAAAACAGTCTTCTACAACTGAAATTATTATTTTTGTCTTTTAGGAATGTCAGCTCTTCAAGATTTTCCAGATCAGGAAACAGACTTCATAAGAAGACTAGAACTAGTTGTTAGTAATAATATCTTGCAAATAAAATTGTGTTTTTTTCTTTTCTTTTCTTCTTATATTCCAGGAAGTCAGAAGATGGTCTGAGTTCCTTGCAACACCACCTCTTTTTCCAGGGCTCAAAGAATTATTTTGCCCTTTTTGTTTTTGTGATAGTTTCTGAATATTTCCCTCAAGGCTATCTCCAAGATGCTCTAAAAGAAATTACAAACCCTATTAAAAAGTAACAGTACAAATTAATTTGTTGGTTTTGCCAATTAAATGAACAGTTTTTTCCTCCAGTTTTCAAAAAATGCTCCAGAGTCTAAAGTTTGTCATGGATTAAATTAGGAAAGCTATATTACATGACTATAGATTTGAATGTTAGTTGTTGACTGGCAAAAGAGCAGTATATGATGGAAACAAAATGTATGAAAATAAATTGAACACTGAGTAAATGTTTTGGCACTAAGCAGAGAGAGAACAGAGAGAGAGAGGGAGAGGGAGAGAGAGAGAGAGGAAAATCTAAAAAAAAAAATGGAGGAGGGAAAGCCAAATTATACATAAATGGTGAAAAATTAGAGCTAGTAGATGAATTGACACACTTCTGTAAAATGTTTTTTTTAAAATACTGATATGAATGGCAAGATTTTAAGGTGCACATGTTCTAGTTGTAGATCTACATGAAATTTATAAGAAAAGAAGGAGCTTTAATTGAAAGGATCAAAAGAGGCTGGATTCTAAAAGCATGTTTCTGCCCATTTTGTTCTATTAAAATGAGAACTGAAAGAGGAAAAAGCATAAAAGTTAAGTTGAATGCAGTGGGAATGAGGCAATTGAGAAGAGTATGCTGTAAAACAAGAGCTAGACCAAGAATGAATGGGTGGTGAATGAATGTAGAGTGAATTCAAAAGTGAATGATGGAAATAAAATATGAAAAGAAATACACTGAGGTGGTTTAGTGGTCATATAAAGAGAATGAATGAGACTTGAATTGCAAAAGCAAATAATATTTAGGAAAAGTAATGGGTGGAAGGTTTAAAGAATAAAAGGCAATGCCTGAAACAGTATGTTGACTGTTGAAACAGTGTGGAAGCAAAGATGATTTGCAAGGGTAAAATAGGAGGCATAACAAATACTATTTCAATGAAGTAAATCTAGCTTTATTTCTTTTTCTTTTTTTCTCACACCTTTAATTTCTTGGGCTGATTATTTCTTATTCTCCCTTTGGCAGATAGGTATGTGTACTACTTTGAGTTTTTCAGAATACATAGTAATTTTAACTGACAGTTTTACCCTCTTTAAGTTTCCTTCCATTTCCAGCTTTGGTGCTTGATTTTGATTTCCGTTTTACACTGATCCTATCAGATACATGTCTGTTCAGCCCAAAAACACAGCATAGTGCAACATAATCCCAATGTCTCTTATTTCATTCCAGTATATAATTTAGAATGGTGCTAAGCATTCTACCTGTCATGTGGGAGCTGGAATTCAATTCTTGACAATGACTTACCTCTTCAAGTCCTCACCTCTGTTGATTCATTGTGGCCACGGCAGGGGTGGGGAGTATATTACTGAGCATGATGAATGAAGAACATTGAGAGTGTATGCCAAGAGCTTCATTCTTCCATTAAAACCACCCAAAGTATGAAAATTATCCCAATTGTCCACTAAAGCCAACAGGTCTTTACTGGTCATCATAGGTACACAAATAAGTTGGAGTAGAATGGGAGAAGACAGTAGTGAGCCACTCCTATATTTTACCATGAAGACCAAATGAATAGACAATAGAACATTACTGATTATATTGTACCTGATAATGGGAGGAATCACTTTGAAGTCCTAAAAATTATTGATAGACAACCATAGGAAATGTGGAATGAAATCAAAGGATGAATGCGAAAGAGATAGCTAAAAACTAAGAAATAGAAGAAAGTAACCTGGATGTGAGATTGCCAAGAAGAAAAGACAAAGACAAGACAAAAATCTCAGGAAGAAACTTAAAGAATTTCATAGAGAAGAAGCAATATTACCAAGTTGGATTTTTAAAAAGTAGCATAGAGTGTTAATGTTTCAGCCCTATCAAACTAAGAAACAGATACTGCATATCTAAACTACTTTTATTAGCTATAATAAGAGAATCTTGCAACTCTTACTTTTCTTCCCTCTTTTATTCTTATGATAATGGGGGAGGGGCTATCTGAGTCATTTTCTCAAATTACTTTCTTGGCCTGGGCTCATGTTTCATTTCTCTGGTCATTGCCTTAGTAGTGGTTCTTCCTTCTCTCCTTCTTTATCCATTACATGATGCTTCTGAAATTTGGTGTTGGAGAAGATTTCCCTAGAATGCCATAGGTAGCCAAGAAAACAAATTGCTTATGAAACAAATCAATCCAGAGTTTTCACTTGAAGCACAAATAGCCAAGCTCAAATTATCATACTTTGAACACATTATGCAAGGCCTACCTCTCTAATTAAACTTATGTTCCTGGAAAAAAATGGGAGGGTGGTGACAAGCAACAAGGTGGATGGACTCAGTTACAATAGCAGAGAGTGAACTATTGGAAGGCCTGAAAGACCAGGTTGGGAACAAATTCTTCAGAACACCACTGTGAAGTCATTAAACTCTTGATAAAACATAATCAAGCAATCAATATGAAAATAATAAAGTGCATATTGTATTGGACATGCTTAGCTATCTGAAGTCTATGAGAAATGAAAGTATGCCATTATTTAGATACTGATGAGATAAGAATACATCATGAGTAGAAAGAAATGTGTACCATTAGTGTACTCAAGAAGCCATACAGTCTGGGCCGTACACAAAACTATTTGAAAGGTAAGGAATTCATGGCAAGACATTCCAATCTATATGCAATGGTTATAAAACAGAATATCTGGTATTTTAACAGCTTCATCCTGCGATAAGAGAAATAGAACTTTTGATGCTGGCTACCCAAACAAGATGACTGAAGAATAATCATAACAGTGATAAAGCACCTGCTTTGAAAAAGTCCCATTTTTAATCTTATTTATTAAGTATAAATGGATTCTATGTGTCTATACAAAGAGAAAGATATTTCACAATGCTTAAAAGTATCAATGGATTACTTCTCTTTGAACCATTAAAACAGCTGTGCCTTCTGTAAGATTTGCACAGTGCTTTGAAACTAATCCGAGCTACTTTTTCACCTCTCTCTGTGTGTGAGTGTGTGTGTGTGTGTGTCAGCAAGTTCACTTTGTTTTTTTTCCTCAGAAAGCTCTAAAGCAGGGGTGTCAAACTCACATTGTCACCGTGGCATCACATGACTTATTGGGACATTTTCCCCCTTCACTAAACCGGGCATGGGTGTGGCCAGTGCATGACGTATCCATCCTGTGGGCCAGGAATTTGACAACCTTGCTTTAAAGGATTTGCCAATGTAAATAAGGTTCCAAAGTGATTCATTTTTCCCTTTAAGCTTCCAGAAAATTATTGTTAGATACAATGCATAACATCGTATGGGCAATATTTCTCTGGGAATATTGGTTGGGAATACTTTTGAACTCAAAGACTATGCTAAGAAGCCCATATTAAGGGCTACATGAGAAAGGCAGTTAGGGACATAGGCCCTTCTTTTTTCCACAGATATCTCCCATGCATGTATCTATTGTACTTCTATGGCTATGTCTATGTCTATGTCTATGGCTATGGCTATGTCTATGGCTATTTCTATGGCTATGGCTATGGCCATGGTTATGTCGATGTATCTGAAGTGGCATCTAGATCTACTGCATATTCCAGCAGAGCAGCTTTACTTTTACTCTGGATGCAGTAACAAAGAAGAAAGTCTTCTACAGCAGTTTCCATGTCCAGGTATTCCAGGAGCTTTGACAGAGTTCTCAAACGCTTCACTCCTTTTCCTAAGAGGAAAGGAGAAGCAGATAAACAAAGCCTTCAAAAGCTTTTAATTAAAACATTTTAGCAGTTTGAAGATATATCACCCAACTAAGCCAGTTTCATTGGCCCTTGCAATTAGAAACCTTGCTTGCTGTGTTATGGTGCATCCCAAAAGGAAGAGCTCCTTTCCACTGGATACAGAAAGCATCTCAAAGGGTTTGAGATCCAGAAAAGCCTTGAGGCGTTTTCCTTTTCTTCCCCATCCCCTGAGTTTTTGCCCCTTGACAAGTATAATTTCCTGGAAAATTGCCTTTTAAAAAATTTCTGGAGGCACCCGATGGGAGCTTCATGGAAGAGTGGGGTCCTAGGTACAGAAATAAAGCCCTTTTCCTGTATAAAATATTAAAGCCAAATGTTAAGGCTTCCATGAGTTATAAAAGAAGATTTGCTAGCCCCTTCTGAACTCTCACAGATGTTCAACTGTGTGGCATAAGGTAGCTTCATATTAATAAATCTGGTTTCTATTAGAAACAAGCCAATAAACCAAGCAGATCTTTGATTTCACATGAAAATCATTTCTATTCATAAATCACAGGGTTTTAAAAAAAATATTTCAATAGGTGATGTTAGAAGCTGAGAAAGGCCAAAATGAAATCAAATTATTTTAAACATCTACGTTCCATATTCCACTGAACCCAGTGTTGCCATCCAACGGATTGACAAGTATGACAAATTTCAGTGAAGAAACTGTAAATAACAAACTGTCATTCTTAATAAAATCTATATTTTTTCACATTGATGACAGGCTCTCAAGTGCAATTTTTCAGCATATTAATTTTTAAATTATTGGTTGTTATCATAGGTAGACTTCCTGATGACATTTTTGTAGTTTTCTTTTCTTCCTCTCCCCTAACAATTTGAAGAGGAATTTTAGTTCTTGTAAATTAGCTTTGCCTTAAAATTTCACAAGTCAATATTTCACTTGGATTTAATTGAGCATATAGGCTTAACCTGACAGTAATTATCTCCAGTATATAAATGAGTGAAAGTAAAAATCAAAGCCATTTATTAAAAAAAAATGCTATAGTGCAATGCTACTTGTTGAAAATGTCAATAATACTGAAATAAAATTATGCCATTGAGGATCCAATTTGTCTTTCAATCTTTTGGATGATCTGCATTCTTGGAAACCTATAGAGGGCTTAAGATCTTAAAATATTTGTTGAATGTTTGAATTTTTAGCAGAAATTTCTTAGTCTCTTTTGAAATAGTAGAGGGAATCAAGTTGGTTTGCTTCTTTTTTTTTCCTGACTGAATGTGCTAAAATAATCTTTAAGGCTCTATGGAATTTTGAAAAAAAAGTAATTCACAAATCAACAATACTATCCAGAGTTATTCTAAATATGAGAAATCTCTAAATAAGATAATAAATAAATAGATAAATTAAAAACAAACAAACAAACAAACAAATAAATAAAATATTTTGCTTCAGTTTGCTTTGCTGGACTCTCCTGAACAGCTTGAATTATGTCAAAAGCTGAGAGGATTTTCTGTGGTGAACTTTGTGGACAAGGCTGTTCTCCTGCAGTTCTGGATGCTGAATTGCACATTTGCCAAAGGCAACCAGCCCAAAGCCTTCTTCAGTGACCCAAGTCAGTGTCAGGGAAGGTAAGTTGGGATGACTCAGGGCTGGCTTTAGGCTAAGACTGAATAGTCAATGGCCTAGTTTAGGGGAGGCCAATGATGCCCCTCCTTCTGAAAACCGAGGTTATTTCAAAAAATGCAAATCTTCACATCATTGGGAGGTGACACCATGAGACAACGTGGTCTTGGGTGCCATATATTTTTGAACAAGCACTTGAGGCCATTGCTTTGCCTACTGCCAGTTCCTTCAGCACTAGCCAGTCAAAGTGGTGGGACACTGTGGCAAATCCAAACCTTTTGCTGACTAACAGGATGGTGGCAGTGGCATTGTCAAGGAATGGGGGAAATCAGAGATCCAGGCAGTTCAAATGAGTATAAAGATTTATTGCAAGCGTAAACTCTCTACAGGAATCTGAGCTACTAGAGGCCAAGGAAAATGAACAGGGATTAAGAAGGCATACAAAGTGGGATGGACTTAAATCTCTTGCAGGCGTGCAGGGACTTGTGGTTTGTGATGCATTTGACTCCTCCCTCAGGCTCAGTTTGATCCTCTCCTACATCTATTTCTAGAGTTTCCAATAATATGTTGGAAATGACATAGGATTTATTTTAATCTGATCCAGAGATATGTCATTTTTTTTTTCTTTGCCTGTCCCCTTTCATCCCCATTTTAGTTCTTCTGCCAAAAAGTTTTTTCTGTGGTGCTTGAAGAGTTTGGAATTAGCCAGCAGAAAGTGATTTAAATGACATGTATTGGATATTTTAATTGGAATTGTATATTAAGTTAAGATGCTTACTCCATTTGAAGGCAGTAAATTCCATAATTTAATAATGTATTGCACAAAGTAGCACTCCATTTATGTACTGAAATGAATATGTCTTATTTTCCTTCTAGATATCTGTTAATCAATGCAGATATCTCGTGCAAACCCATGGTATGCTATGTTCTTGAAATAGGATAGTTTAGTTTCTGTGCACAGTAATATTTACAACTAAAAATGATGGGTGCATTGGATGGAAGTAGAGATATTGACTTTGGGTCAACTGATAATGAAGGTGAATTTTTAACATATACTGTTTCAAGAGATAAATATCTTCTATCAGATGTAACCCAATGGCTATATTTTTAGCTATAATGTTTGTTAAGAAAATTGTTTGGACCAGCAGCTTTTTCAGCTAGAACAACATCCTGTTATGTCCTTTAAAAGTAAATATAAAAACTATTAGTATTTTTGTAGGTCTCAATTATAAATAAATCATTTTAAAATGCAGATGTCAAGAAACTTTGAGAAAAAAGTTGTATATATGTATATGCATACATACATACATATACAGTAGTCTCTCTCTCTCTCTCTCTCTCTCTCTCTCTTTCTCTCTCTCCCAATGAATCCAATGTAATTTACTACTTAAGTACTGCAACCACTCTTATTCAACTATTCACACTGCTCCCTTAGGACTAAAAAAACAACAATGTCACAAGTGGAATTTGTATCAGAAATATAATTTTAAAGATCAACAAACTGAATTAGCTTTTCAATGTGGGCTCTATATCTGTCCCAGGAGGCAAGTTGCCCATTCAATTCCTAAATTCACAAGGCTGTATGCATGCAAATCTAAGAGAAATGTATTGTCAAGACACTTAATGTTCACCATTCCCTAGCTCCAGATACCTTCCAATCCAATTACTACTAAAAGTATGATATATAGTAGATGCAAGGGAAAATCTCTAGACTTCTTGCAGAGCTTTTCCTCTTTATGTCATTTTAGAGCTGATAATATGTTGCTGAGCAGCTTGACTGAAAATGATCTTGAATATTGGAAACAAACTGAGGTTTCTAAAAGTAATCTAGAGCTTCCCTGAAAAATAAATTCTCCATAACATGCAAGCAAAAATAGGTACATGAATGTACAAACAATCAAGGTAAAATAAAATAATAACAAATCTCAAGTAAGTAATACAGTGTACAACAATTTAAAGATTAAGTCAAATTCTTGTCATTTTTCTCATCTTTTGTTCACTGTGGTAAGAATAAACTATCTGCCCCTAAAGACTTAGAATCATTTCTTCTATTATTGTAGATCTCTTTATTAATTTTATTTATTTATTATTCATTCATTCATTCATTCATTCATTCATTTATTTGATTTGTCAATCACTTACAAGGTAATAGATATAAGTATAAACATGAGTAAGAATACAGAAAATAGGTATGAATAAATGAGGACAATAGGACAGGGACAGAAGGCACGATGGTGCACTTATGCACGCCCCTTACAGACCTCTTAGGAATGGGGTAAGGTCAATAGTGGATAGTTTGAAGTTAAAGGAGTGAGGGTTAGAGGATGTAACAACAGAGTCAGGTAGTGCATTCCAGGCATTGACCACTCTGTTGCTGAAGTCATACTTTCTGCAATCAATTTTGAAGTGGTTTACATTGAGTTTGTATCTGTTGTGTGCTCTTGTATTGTTGTGGTTGAAGCTGAAGTAGTCATTGACTGGTAGGACATTGTAGCAGATAATTTTGTGTGCTACGCTTAAGTCTAACTATAGGCAGTGTAGTTCAAGGTTGTCCTAGCCCAAAATCTCAAGCCTGGTGATATAGGGTATTCTGTTGTGAGCAGAGGAGTGTAGTACTCTTCTCGTGAAATACTTCTGGACTCGCTTGATTGTATTAATGTCTGATATGTAGTGCAGATTTCAGACTGATGAGCTGTATTCGAGTATTGATCTGGCAAAAGTTTTGTATACTCTAGTTAGTAATTCGGTATTTCCGGAGGAGAAGCTTCATAAGATTAGATTTACAACTCTTAATGCCTTTTTGGCAATGCTGTTACAATGAGCTCTGGCACTTAGGTCATTTGATATCAGAACTCCAAGGTCCTTGACAGAGTGAGGATCATCAAGGTCATATCTGCCTAGTTTGTATTTGGTGTACTGATTTTTTTTTAACCAATGTGTAGGACAGAGCATTTGTTGGTGGAGATTTGGAGTTTGACCATTCAGACACATAATCAAGGTCGCTTTGAAGGATAGTAGCATTGTCAGTGGTGTTGAATAGTTTTACGTCATCCGCAAAGAGGACACAGTTGCTTATAAGGTGATCGCAAAGGTAATCTATATAGAGTATAAAGAGTGTGGGTCCCAGAATGCTGCCTTGGGTGACACCACTGTTGACTGGAGCAGAGGTAGATATAGTGCTCCCTATTTTTACTATTTGTTGCCTTTTTGACAGGAACGCAGTAATCCACTTATGGAGGCAACCAGAAATGCCATAAGAGTTTAGTTTTAACAGTAGTTTGTCATGTACCACTGAATCAAAGGCTTTACAGAAGCCTATGTAAATTGCGTCCATAGCTTTACCCTGGTCAAGTAGAGTAGTCCGTATGTTTTTGCAGTGTAGGAGTTGTAGACTGCAGGACAATTTTTTCCTGAAACCAAATTGTTTTTTGGAGAGTAGGTTGTTTGACTCTAAGTGGAGAGTGATGAATTGGTTAATTATTGATTCCATGACTTTGCATGTGACACAACACTGTGAGATTAGTCTGTAGTTTTCAATCGGGCTGGAGTCACCATTTTTTGAAGATAGGGATGACCATAGCTAAGGACCATAGGTTTGGTAAGGAGCTGGTTCTGAAAGATATCTCATATATAATGCTTAGGGGTTCCCCTATGCAGAGGATAGATTTTTTAAGAAGTATGCACATAATCCATCGGGGCCAATAGATAGGGATGGTTTTAGGTTTCGTAGTGCCTTTTTTACATTATCTTCTGTAAAGTCAATATGTAGCAGATCATTAGAGTTCATTGTGCTATGACTAGGAAATGTGGGGCATGAACCATTGCTGTTTACAAAGACTGAACTGAAGAATGTGTTGAAGAGATTGGCCTTAACAGCTTCATCATTGCAGTCTTTCACATTTAGTCCTTTTAGGGGTGGGATGGTTCTTGATTCTTTAAGTTTGGTGTTAACAAAATTGTAGAAGGCGTGGGTGGATTTTGTACGTAGGAAGTTTTCCTTTTGCTTGCAGTGGTAATTTGTGCGTTCTTCCTTTATCTGTCGGCATAGGGTGTTGATTGGTTTTTAAAGTTTGCTACGTAGCTAATTTTGTTTTTATGCCATAGCGATCTTTTCTTTATTGAAGTTTCCTTATTGTTATGGGTGATTTTTTTTGGGGGGGGGGTTTACTAATGGTACATATAGTTTAATGACTCTTTCAAGTTCAAACAAAAATGCATTATAATGGTCTTCTGTAGTGTTACAGCTAGAGAACAGAATGTGCCAATCAAGAAATGATAGGTCAGCATCTATGAGATCATAGTTGGCTTTTTTGAAGTTGTATTTTGGGGATCCATCATTATGGTCTTCTTTATGAGGGCGTAAATTGAGACAAAAGTCGATCATACTGTGGTCACTGTTTGAAAAGGGTTCTTGTATTTGTAGGACATATATTGAGTTTTTGCAGAAGATAAGGTTGAGGCAGTTATTGAGTCTAGTATTGTTAGTTACTAATTAATCCAGTCTCAGTGTAGTAACAGCATTGTACAGAGTTGCATGTGTAGGTTCAGATGTACATTCATTTAGTGTCCAATTTATAAGAGGTAGATTGAAGTCACCAAGGAAAATAAGAGGGTGAGGGCAAGAGGCAGCCCACATTAACAGTGAAGTTAGCTTGTTTGCATGAACTATGTCATAATCCAGGGCTCTGTAGCATAGTAAGAAGCGGATTGTGGCATTTGAGGACAATTCACAGATGATGGTCTCTGGGAGAGCAAGTTCCTGTGTAATTTGAATTTTCTTTAGATTTAGGGATTTTTTTGTAGAAGATAGCAACTCCACCTCCTCTACAGATTTCGTGATCTGACCGATAAACGTGATATTCACTGACTGTAGTAATGGAGTCTGGAAAAGATGCATATAACGATTTCTCACAGACAAATATAAGGTTGAATGTGGTCGTGCCTAATAAGATGAGGAATTCATGTGTTTTGTTTGTGAGACTTTTTGCATTGAGTAGTTTCCATTTTAGATATGTAGTAGTGGGTCTGGAGGAAGTAAGGGGCATGCACACCTAATGTTGAAATCAGAAAATAAGCCCTAGCATGATTTTTCATTATGCTCTTAATATAATCCTTACCCACAAAATAAGCCCCAGTAAGGTTGTCAGCCAGATGGATACATTTTTACCGTATTTTCTAGAAAATAAGGCCTAATCTGAAAATAAGACCTAATGTGTCTTTTGGAGAAAACATTAATATAAGACCTGGTCTTATTTTCAGAGAAATACACACACACACACACACACACACACACACTATATTCTTCTTCTTCTGCTATATCTGTCATCAGATATTGCCAATCATGTTGGCGATCCTATTTTTATCAACAGCCGCATAAAAAAGTGCTATTGAGTTTTGTCCAAATCAATTCCTTAGATTTTGAAGCCATGATGTTCTTCTTCTGCCTGGACCTCATTTGCCTTCAATCTTTCCTTGGAGGATTAAGTGAAGTATGCTGTATTTGTCTGGGTGTCGCATCACATGTCCCTATATATTTATATATTTTATACAGTTTATATGATTCAATATATAAAAACAGTATATATATATATATATATATATATATATATATATATATATATATATATATATATATATATATATATATATATATATATATCTGTTATATCATATAAATTGACATTGATCATGACTGTTTTTAATTGAAGTCACTGTTTTAAGTTGTACAAGTAGTTCCATACTACTCCATTTTCTCATTTTCTATTAAAAAACCCACCATTTGAACATGTTGAAAAAACATTTTAACACAATACGTTACTATGAATTACTTTAGAACTTTGAAATATTTCAGAAGTGCAAAAGCTACTGCACAACTAATATCTTTTTAAAAATATCATTACAAAATGCTGAGTGAGTACACAAATATCCATCTCCTCAAGCTTTTCTGCCTATATTTCAACCCTGGGTATACTTTAACATTCAAATGAGATTACCTCCAAGGAAGTTTGCTGAAGATCAGATGACCTTTAAAGTAATCATTGCTACTCAGTGAAATGAAACATAAAGACCCTTCACAAAATAAGTTCAAGCCATTTCCTTTATAAGTGAGCAAGAGTAACATTCTAATATTAGACTCCTCCTCCTCCTCCTCCTCTCCAACATTAACATTAAGATGATTATTTATTTATTAAATTTATTGGCCGCACGTCTCAATGCAAGGTAGCTATAAGATTTTTTAACAGAATTCTTAGTTCCAAACTCTGTGTATATGTCAGAGTATTGTGAATTTCATGCTTCGTTTATCCTGAGATAAATATAATTTTATTTTGAAATCCTAAAATGTATCATGGAGATTCATAAATTTGTGGAAAACACAGTAATATAATTTTTTGGTATTAGTATAGAAAAAGGAAGAGTTCCTGTCAGTCAAGCACTGGGCTAAGTCAAGTCTGAATGTCATCTTACTATTTTAGTCTGATTCAATTGAGATAAAAGTATGAAAGGGTAGTTCATTTGAGATCTGTGATTGAACCAGCCAACGCTTAAAACCAAATATTTGAAAAGGAGGCAAGCCATCCATTCAACCTTTGATTAGGGAATTGCAAATAAGAGTTTAAAAATGAGTATATTGAACTACAGTTGAATGAAAAAGCTTTTCTCTGAGCCGATCTTTAAAAAAATGAATTAAAGTACAAGGGTATGATTCAAATTCCTTATCTTTAATAACACGTGTCAATTGTTCCTTTGAGTACTACTCACAAAAGATCAGCACTTCAATAGTAAGAGATATCAAAAACCTGTCCTAATATGTTTAATTGCATATCTCAGCTCACAGTGTAAGATTTAGTTTCTCTGTAGAAGCTTAATAAAGCTTATTCTAATAAAATAGAAATTTTATTAAGGATAAGTTCTGAATTCTCAAAGATTAAAAAAGAACAATTACATTACCTCTGTGAAAGAAATTTAGATTTAAAGGTTATGCCTTCCGATTGTCCATATGCAGCTATACAACATATAATAAGTAAGTAAGTGCAATAATGTTGTATCTATTTATCATTTCAAGAACTTTTCAGAAATAAAAAGAGACACACAAGCCTGTTTCAAAATTTTAAAAAGTATGTAAGTATGCCTAATTACTGGCAAGAATTACTGGCAGCTGACAAGAAATTTTGGAAATTTTGTTCTTTTTTGAAGAAAATACTTCAAATATGAATATAATTAATGGTAGAAATATTAAATGACTGGAGACAGCATTTTAAAAGAAAAAGACAAGCATTTTACCTTTTAGTTTAAAAATACTTTACAAAATACTTGTTCACTGTATTATGTCAGGAGGACTCTCTATAGCAGGGGTGTCAAACTTGATTTCATTGAGGACCACATGAGAGTTGTGATTGACCTCAGGGGGCTGGGGTGGGCATGGCTTCACTTGTGCCGGGGGCACCTATGGCGGCCCAAGTGCTCTGCCAGCAAAAATAGGCTCCTGTGCTCCATTTTCAGCTGGGGCAGCCTCCTGCAACTTTATGCCAGTGAAAATAGAGCTCGGGAGGGCCACATGCTCTGTTTTCACTGGCAGAGGCACTGCAGGCCGATCCTTTGCTGTTTCCAGGAGGGTCCCATGGGCCAGATCTAAGCATCCTGTGGGCCAAATCCAGCCTGTGGGCCTTGAGTTTGATACCCCTGCTCTATGGGAATCTCAAATAACTACATGGTCTTTGTGTGTCACTGTCAACTAAAAAGATACTGCCTTGGTCTTTTTAGCTGCCAGAAAAAGGGAGTGGAGGAAAACAAGGCATTCTTGAAATGCCTAGATAACCATCCCGGCAGCCCAAAGTTGTTGGAGCATAAGAAGGTTATTGGAGAGCATGATGGATGACTCTTGGAGACGGATGTGTCCCATTGGAGAAGTCACATCCAGGGGGTGGGGGAAAGACCAGGGTCAAGGGGGAAATGAATGTTGTAATTTAGTATCAGCTGCACCCAGCCACACACCAACATGGCAACTTCTAATAAGCCAATTTACTTTTCTCTGAGATGCGGCTAGAGACTTTTGATTTGAGTGAGGGTGGATTTGTTGGAGCCACACTTTTTGAAAAAAAATCTTATTAGTCTTGTACAACAAAAATATTACTTTTATTACAGCATAAGGAATCTCCCAAATTAATTTAACATTTTGGAGGATCACTATAAATTTTGAAATGACCTAAAATATGTCATAACACAATGCTATTAAACAAGAAGTACTATTTTACTTACGGTGTATATACGTTTAAGAAAGTCTCAGCCTCCCACAGAGGGTTTTTTTCCCCCCAAATAATGGGGAAATTATTTAATTTTCTTAAATAATGGATGAATATATATTTGCTAACAAACAATGAAAGAAGCAAATGTGTTTACTAGCAACAATCTATCTCATTGAAAGAAAAGGTAATGTGTGTAGGTGTTAACAAGTAGGCTTAATCTATTTAATAAAGTTAATAAAATGCAAAATCCCTGTAGCAAAAGTCCCATATAGATGTAAATCAAGTCCAAACATTTCCACTACTCTAAGGCATGCTATGTTTTCCTTATGGAAGACAAAGGTTAAAAAGCAAAAAACGATCAAAGGAAAAGAACAAAAAGGAAACTAAAATACATCAGCATTCAACCAGACAGCCAACTTTAGATAAGAAGCAAAGCAAAACAGAAGCTTTTAAAAATATAACTGAAATCCATGCATGCTTAAGAGAACGGTCTGCCCAAAGAAAAAAGATAGATGACCTGGTTTTCCACCGCTCCTATTAGGAACTGTAATCTTCAAGGCTCCTCGTCCCAGGTGGGTCCACGATCATCTGAAAACCGCCTTAGCTTCTTCCTAAGTGTTCCCAGTAGTAGTGGGATCCTACCTTAGTCGCTACTGATTCGGTGGGTGATTGCCCCCCCCCCCCACAACAAGCCAATCAGCTGACAGGATGAAGAAACAAAAATCTAGTAGCGATCCTCCCACCGTCCCATGCACTTTTTGGTCTTTTATCCTCTCAACTGATCAGAGGTTTGTTTTCCTCCTCTCAGCTGATTGGAGGCTTTTTTTTCTTTCCCAACTATGGGTTCGGTTGAACCTGTTCAAACTGGTAGCATACTACCGCTGTTTCCCATTCAAATCCAGGTAACAGGGCTGCCAAAAAAACCAATGTTGACAGCAAAATCGGCAGATGGTCAGCAGGAGAGAAAATTCTCTCTACTGTTCAACAGCCATCTTGGGGAGCAAAGTCCTTATTTTGGTGGAACAATTTTAAATTTAATGGCCTTAACCATTTGATTGTCAAGCATTAGATACAACTGATGTAACTTTTATCTTGGACTGTGTGAAACATGAAACGACAATAGTGATTAAAATAAAACTCAATCTAGCATGTAGCTCTGTGACAGAAGATGCATGCAGAAGTTTACCAATTAAATCTTTGTCCTCCTGAGATAGAAATGAAGACATCCCTTCCATTCAGGGATAACTGGAACTAGGACAGGGAGAACCCATGTTTCATGCAGACAAATCCCACTTAAAATATACATTATGAATGTAAAATAAGTGTGTAATTGTCCCACTGGTATAATGCAGCTGTTTTCCAATTTAAAGATGGTGTAATATGCTACAGGCCTCCACCAAGGAAGACCCAGCATGTTTTCTAGGCAAACAATGCCCTCCCCAATTAGGCCTAGTTAAAACAGCAAGGGGGGGGGGGGCTTGCCTTGGGGCCGTTGAGCGCGGTTGAGGCCGTTGGGCGCCGCTGTTTGCCGTCCTTGGAGCGCCACCCGTGGGCCGCGCTGTTGAGCCCACCACCATTTGGGCGCCCACCCACGGCGCCAAACGCAGCCAATGTGGCGGCGGCAACCAACGCGCGCGCTCGGTCCCTAAAACCAGCCCACGCCTCCAACGCCCGGCGGCGCCAAAGCCCCAAACGCGGCGCTCCACCCAACCGCGGGGCGGGAAGCACGCGGCGGTGCCAAAGGTCTGGGGTCACAAAGGTGTTGGTGGGAGGGGAGCTCTCTGCTACCGATCGCCGTTGGCCGCGGGCTCCCGGGCGCTCTGATGGGAGGGGGAATGCCCCAGCGGCCACTGTTTTTCGGGCTCCGGCCTTATGTAGTAGTAGTAGAAAAATAATATATTAAAATAGTAGCCTCCTAATCCCGAAAACCAAAAGGACTGTTATGTTCTCTGAATAGGTTTTGGTGGGAAAATAAAAACAGATAAATGATTTCTGGATACCAAAATCATTGTAAGCCCGTTCCTTAGATTGTACATAGCTCATCCCATACTTGCCCTTCCATCCCTGAATTCTCAGCAATGGCCAGGCTTTGGGAGTATTCTGGAAGATGACCTCAAATTTGAGAAAAGCATTGTAGAATGTCAAACGCAAAGGATCAGGACCCTAAGTTAAACTGTAGTTCAGAATAGTTTTTGCTCAAGCCTATACACCAGAATCCAGTCAATGTGATCAGCACTAAATTGGCACTAGATAAGAATCAATGGAATTCAAAAGGGGCTGGATGTGTATTACTTGTAGCAGAGGAATGACTTTAATCTGATGATGTGCTTAACTCCATCCCTCAGCTCTGCCTGCTTTTCTCTTACATTGATAATGTTACAGTACATGGATTGTGATCAGCTAATGCTATATCCTGAATTTGGTTCACTACTGCATCAGTATCACTACTTTTACATGTAATGTAAAGTTAATACAATTTTGCATTGCATTTTAAACTTGGCTGAATCTTAGTAGAATAGCCTGCTTGAAGTGGAAAGCAACACATCATTAAGTAAGGACACCTGCCACTCCAATTATAATGATTTTATCAGTAAAAAAAGTGTGAAGTATAATCAGGATAAAACAGCCACCGCTTCTCTGGAGCATTTGATTTATTGGGAAAATGATGTCAACCTTAAGGAGAAAAGTCACTCTTTTTTAGAAAACAGTGGGGTCTGAAAGAAGCAGCAGGACATATTAAGCTTGTCATTGGGACAGATGTTTGGGCAATGTGTAAGATAGCCAAAATATATTTTGACAAGAAAAAAAAGTTCTCTGAAGATTCCCAAAACATAATCCTAGTAACATAGCCAAAGGAATAGAACTGAATATATTTCATTTTCATGAATTGTTAGTATTTTGCAACCCTAAAGAATATTACCTTGGAGACTTAAAGGAGCTGATAGAATTTGCACACACACACACACACACACACACACACATATATATATATATATATATATATATATATATATATATATATATGTGCAATATACACACACACACACACACACACACACACACACATATGCATACACACATACATACACGTAATAGAGGGCACACTCTGTTAAATTACATGTTATTAAGTAAAATAATAAACAATTTTTTTCCCCTCCTAAAGAGCAAATGGATTGAAATTTACATTCATTTCTGGAGACACTCAACACCAAGAGTATGTTAATTGCATATGTGAGTTGGGATGTTTGATGTGTAGGGAAGAGAGACATCTTGTTTAAAGATGTCATTCCCTTTGCCTCTTAGCTGTACAATTCTCAATACAGTCATTTTTGCATTTTTAAAAAGAAAGTAAACAAGGATGTATGAAAAGTAAACTGCATCTTACCTCCTTCCCTGTAAACAACAAAATGGAATGGATTGAACGATACATCATAAGCAAACTTGAACCTACATTTTTTCCCTTCTTCTCTACAATAACAGAACATACTTGGAATATTTGTGATAAAATACAGTTTCATCGTTCTTTTCACTACATAAAACCCACAGAGTCAATGGACTTTATTTCTGCCAGAACATAATGATTGCAAGTGACAAGCAAAATAAGGTTATTAATTAATTCCTTCATTCTCTCCCAATGCATTTGAAACAATATTCTTCACACTGAGATTCTGTGTTGTCTCTGCAACATTCTGCTGAGAAAAGTTGTCCACACTGATCTGAATACACTCTGATTTATTATATATTAAAAAGTATTTCAGTATTTTATGTTAAAAGCATATTAGATTCAATACAGGTAGTCCTTGACTTACAACCATTCATTTACAATGGCACTGAAAAAAGGTGATGTACAACCAGTCCTCATACTTATGACCATTGCTGCATCCCCATAGTCACCTGATCAAAATTCAGGCACATGGCAATTGGCATGTACAATGGTTGCAGTGTCCAGGATGATGTGCTCACCGTTGGGTGACCTTTCCAGCTGGTTTCCAACAAAGAAGGGCAGTGTGGGAAGCTGGATTCAGTTAATGACCAAATGATTCATTTAATAGCTGCAGTGATTCACCTAACAATCATGGCCAAAAATGTATATTGGAGGTGGGGATAAAGACTTTCTACCTTAGGTCACTGTAAAAACAATAAAGTAGTAATTTATTTATTTACTTATTGTACCCTTGAGTCAGTATTGACTTCTGGCAACTGCTTGGATTAGTCCCTGCAGTATTTTTGGCAAGGTTTTTCAGAAGTGGTTTATTCTTGCTTCTTTCCTAGTGCTGAGAGTGACTGAGTCAAGTTCATCCACCTAGCTTTGTGCTTAAGGAAGGACTAGAACACATGGTCTTCTGGTTTCTAGCCTGATGTCTTGACCCACTATACCCATGATGATGAACCTATTGCACGCATGCCAGAGGTGGCATGCAGCGCCCTCTCTGTGGGCACATGAGCCTTCGCTCCAGCTCAGCTCTGCCATATGTGTGCGCATGCACCTCCCGCCGGCCAACTGGTTTTCAGGTCTCTGCCACGCATGTGCGAGGGTGGGGTGCACATGCGGGGGACACACTCGCATTGCATTTTGGGGGTGCGTGCGTGCACATTTTGGGCATTTGGTACCTAAAAGGTTAGCCATCGCTGCACTATACCAAACTAGCTTTCTAAAATAGTATGTCAGGATTTAATAAAAAACAAGCCTAAGAGAACGCTAATTTCCCAAGAGAACGAAGACCAAGATGAAGAGGAAAAGAGCTCTTAAAAGATTTTAATTGCAAATTTTGGAAGGTTTTTAACTTTGAGAAATGTTTAAAAATGTTTTTCTTCAAAAGGCAACTGAATTATATTTTTTCTTGAGGAAGAAATGTTTTTTTTCAGTTGCCTTTTGAAGACAGCATGACATTTGACACAACCATGACCTGGATGACTGAGAAACTCCATAGACACTTAACACATGCTAATACTTTTGTTAAAGCACTGCCCCGAGTTCCTTGTTTCAATGAATGGGGTAGACAATGCTGCATAGATTTGACTAGATAAGGACTATAGGGAAGAAGCAATACTTGTGTTCAAGCATCCATTCAGAATTTTCTTTTTTATTTATGGACAGCAAACTTGGAGGAGAACAAGTCCTCCCACAATCTCTTAGCTATGGCAGTAACATAGATTCCTGTTCTGACCCAAACCCTTTTCCAATAAAACAAACACGAACCAAAGGGAACAGAAACCTTTTAATGATTCTTATGAATCCCCAGTTAAAAGACTACTGCAAACTAATTAACTTTGATAAGCACAAGCCTCGCCAAAACTGTGCGAGTCTGCCAAGAATAACAGATAAGAAATATTTCACAACACAAGAGTCTTCAAATACCAACTTAAGATACTGTAATGTCCACGAGGCTGAGTTTCAAAACATTTTTGCTTCCTACAAAGAATGTTCTCTTCACAGCTGGCTTTTATCTTCTTGAAGGAGGGGCCATTGCCTTGCAGCCTTACTCCCAAATTGCCCATGCTGCTGCAACTGCTCTTTCCTGCGAGCAACCCTGCACGCATGCACACTTGGCACAGGCTCCTCGGGAACCTCCTCATTGCTGCTGCCAGCCCCCCACAATCTCTGAAGACAGCAGTCTACTCCCTAATGGTCCTGGCCCCTCATCGGAGTCCTTGCTCTCCTCATCCGTCCGCACCTGCTGCAGGCTAACCACAACAATTCCTTCTATGCTCAGTGAATGTTCTTTTCTTGTTTACTAATGCTGCAAATGTATTATTGGTCTAAGTACTATTCTGAATATTCTTCAGTGCCCCGGATCAAACACGCTTCCAGAATTTTCCCCAAATAATGGGGAATGCTTGGGGAATGTGATACTGTTCTATGAAATAAATAAAAAAATCCAAATAACATTGCCTAAGAAATGTTATCAGAGAGCACTTGTTTGGAGACTTCACATCCACTGCAGAAAAGCAATAACCCAATTTAATATATGTAATAAAGACAGGAAATACCACTACTTTATTGCCTACTCTTTCTGGAGATAGCTTCCCTGGATGAAACCTGAAGATTTTTAGAGTTAAAATATGAAAGTATACAGAACATGGTAGTGATTTTGAACTGCTCAGTAATAATATAAATGCATATATAGAGATTGGTTAGTTCATTTATCCCTTCACAATGAAAAGTATACCTACTTGAAAACAAAAATGACTCTTTTGATCGATCACTCTAAAGTCAATATTCAAGTACTGTATGTGCTAAAAAAAAAAGTAGAGCTTGTAATGATATTTAGATTCTGTCTACTGCAAGATAGAAAACCTCTGACTAAAAGAGTGTGTGACTTTGGAGCTGAGATTAACTTTATGCACAAGAATCTAATATAATACATTTCTCCAAAGTGATGCATAGTGACTTTTGGGAACTGATGCCATATCTAATAAAAAATGTGCACCACTATGAACCAGCTAAGATGCTTTTCTATTAAAGCTACATACCATTATGCACAGAACATGGGACTTTAAGGAAACTTTCAGAAACAAAGTTGAATTTTTTTAAAAAAATATGTTTTTACATTAGCTGTCCTATACATATAGCTACACTTTGATCAATGAGATTTTTACATTCTTTTCTATACATTCCCTTACCTATTTATAGAAAATTAGTTCTTTTGTATGCAATAGGACTTTTCCCTTAGTAGATTTAGGACAGGAGACCCAGTAAACTTTCCTTATTGTTTCTTTTCTATCTATTCTGATTTCCTAATCATTGACTTTTAATAGATTAAACTTAGATTTAGATTTATGGCAAAGAGTAAAAATCCTTGTAATGATCCCTAAACACTCTGAATAATTTTATATTCCTATATAGCAATAGCAGTAGCACTTAGACTTATATATCGCTTTATGGTGCTTTACAACTCTCTCTAATTGGTTTACAGAGTCAGCATATTGCCCCCAACAATTTGAATCCTTGGAAAGAAGGAAGGCTGAGTCAACCTTGAGCCTGGTGAGATTTGATCTGCCAAATTGCAGGCAGCCGACAGGCAGCAGAAGTAGCTTGCAGTGCTGCACTCTAACCACTGCGCCACCGAGGCTCTAATTGTGTTTTGTTAAGGTAAATATGCAGGATGAAAATGGTGAGAAGGTAATATTGAGGCTTAGAATGAGTTAATTAGAAATTGGGGTGGGATAATTTCACATTCCAATAGAATGGATACACTAACAGATAGTAATTTAAGATTGTCATACTAGTCATAGAAGATTGGCATTGCTACTTTGATACATTGATTATTTCCTTCAGAGACTGATTAGAATAGTAATTTGCTTATGGACATTCAAAAGATTTGATTGCTTCACAAATGTTGTCTTGAAGAATAGATAAATTTGATAATTCTTTCTAACACTTTTTCTAGTGCTTGTAATCTGTTTTTGGTTTAAGCCTAAGGAATATATGATGAAGGTGCCAAGAGTCAATTCAGTTGCATGATCAAAGGAATGATATTGAACACTATGACATAAAAGAATCCATGAATTTTTTTTTTTTTAAAAAAAATATTGAACTTGTGTTTTATTAACTCTCTATATAAAGAGTGGATAGCACATTATCTTTGAATACATCCAAACTCTCAACAAATCTCACAGTGGAATAAATACATGCACATATGCTCCTATATACACATTCATGTCTATACATACAGTGTACACTTTATTTTGATAGATACTGTAGATAGATAGCCAGACACAAATGTTTTCACAAATTACACAAATGTTATCAAATGTTATCATTTATTGACCTCTTTTTCTATTGCCTTTCAATAGAAAGTACGCTTGCCTTCATATTAGAAGCCTAAAGTATTTTAGTATTAGTGATCTCAATGATCAGTCTAATTTTACTTTGTCTAGTACTGAACATTTTCTTCTTGCCGTCCAGGATATTAAGTCTTTTTGATGACCGAGTACCATGGAGATATATTAGCACTACTGTGTTTCTCCAACAATACGGCCTCCCCCAATAGGAAGTCCCAGCATGTTTTATAGGCATAAAATCAAGTTAAGCCCCTCCCCCCAAATTAAGGCCTATATTAAACATGTGAAATGGGGGGGAATGGCGAGGGGGGCTTGCCGTTAGGAAGTACTTTGGTTGCATACCCAGATATGGTGCTGCCTGCGTTGACTTCGGCGTTGGTGGGGCACTTCGTATCGGGAGACCTTCCGCCACCATTGCTTTCCTTTCTCCCCATGCACGGCATTTGGCGCAGCCACGTGCGGCCAGACAGGGCTCCTCCCTGCAACCGGAGCCCGGAGGAGACACTCGGCTTCAGGCGCTCCTGTTCCCACCCGTCCGTGGACAGGGAGGCGAGGCAACGGCAGCGTTGCTTCCCTGGCTGGAGTGTCCGGCGGAGAGAGCACAAAGCCGCCCATCCTTTCCACCCCTCGCCCAACCCATCCCCGTCCCCACACATTTCCAAATGCACCGGCAGCTCCAAACGCTGCAGCGGCACAGGCATCGGGCAGAGGTGCTCACTCGGCAGGGCTCAGCTCGAAGGAGGACGTGGTGCAGACCGTCGCCTTGCCTCCCTGTCCGCGGATGAGTGGGCACTATCATTGCCTCAGATGGCCTCTCCTGGTGGCCCCTTCGGGTTTGGGCTGGAGGGACTTGGGAAGGAAGCCAAGCTCGGGTCGGCCCAGCTCTTTCGCTTGGCAGGTGGGCGCACACCCACGGCTCGCTTTCCCGGCTCTGCCCAGCCCGCCTGGCTCTGTCGCAGCCCTGGCAGGATGAGCGGAGGGCCTGGCGGGGAGGTGCTCGCTGCCTTGGTGAGAGCTCCACTGCCACGCAGGAGGGCCCACCTGTCAGCTGTGCTGGGCACCCCAGGTGAAGCTCTTTGCGCTCTGCCCTGCACCAAGCAGGGATGGCGGCTGGGCGCTTCTCCCGGGGTGGGCCAATCCTGCGCTGCAGTCCCAGGAGATTCGCTTCCCCACGTGGGGTTGGGCTTCCCTCTTGGGCAGGGGAGACTTTGTTGTACTGGTAGTAGGGCGTCGTTTTTAAAAGAATTGGCTTTGTCTTCGAAGGCAAAGGGAAGGTGGTGACAGGAGCGCCTGAAGCCGAGTGTCTCCGCTGGGCTCCGGTTGCAGGGAGGAGCCCTGGCTGGCGTGCGTGACTGTGCCAAATGCCACGGCATTGCTCTAAATGCCGCAGCAGCATGGGGAGAAGGGAAAGCAATGGTAGCGGAAGGTCTCCCGATACGAAGTGCCCCACCAACGCCGAGGTCAACATTCAAGCTGTCGCCACCCATCTGCCCGAGGATGCAAGGGGGGGAATTAAGTCACCCCCGAAAAGATGGCCTAGCCTTTTTTGGGGGGGGGGGTCAAAAAAAAATAAGGCCCAGCCTTATTTTGTGAGAAACACAGTAGAAAAACCATAACCTTGATAACATATGCTTTTGTCATCAATGCAATATCTTATATTAGTTGTCAATGTAATATGCTGGCCTTACAAACTTTTCCAATCGTAATCACATCTGTGGCATATACATCCAATAAAGTAGTTAGATTAAAATAAAGATACATTAAATAAACAAATAATAAAATTCAACAGATCCTAGGCCACATGATAACAAATAAACAGCACCTTGAATTCTGCCTAAAAGCAGACAAATAACCAGTGGAGCTCTTGAAGCTGTGGTGTTATATGGTAAAGCATTTGACACTCTTACCTACATGAGCTGTTTCATTTTGAATCAATTGAATGGACTACAAGAAAGCCTTATATGTTGCATTTTATAGCAGACAACAGGATAAACAGCTGTGACAGAAGAAGTTAGAGTTCTCATCTTGTCCAGCGATTATGTCAGAGCTTGTTAAGGGCCAGGCAGCAGTGTTTGGAAGAGCTAATCATTTTCTAAGCAGTAGAAATGGGAACAACTGTGATCTAATAGAAATAGTGCTATGCTTTAAAATTTTGGTACAATTCCAGAGAATGGAGTAGTGATATCAAAGGCTTCTGAGGGCTCTAAAATAAGCATTCTTGTTTTGGTATAAGTTTGGAGCTGAAGTCTCTATTTTGTTTGTAAGATACTAAATGATCTTTCTGGAAATTTGAGAGTTGAAGACACTTTGCTATCTGCCCATTGAATAAGTAAACACTTCTTTCACAAAAGAAAAATATATGAAGAAGAATCTTCCAGCCAGGCATAGCAATAAAAAACACATATGCTATTCTCTGTCTCTTTCCCCTCTGCATTCCTGAAGCAGATACAAGAAGCTTAGATAAATACTTTGTAATGATACTTATAAAGAGATTCTGAACATAGTAGCACACAGAAAATATGCCTTAGTCATATATCAACTTTTTCAGACAGCTTTTTTTTAAAAAAAACACCACCCAAAATAAACAAACAACCCCCCTGTACCAATAAAACACAAAATTTCTAGAGTAAAAAAAATCAGGGATTTCTGCCTAAGCATCTTCAATCCTTATAGCTATTCCCCTCACTCCCTAATATTTTGAGTGTGGAAACGGGACAGAAGGAAGGGAGGACATATACGGTAGGTGTATATTCCTAAAATGTGGACAAATTCAATTTTCAAAATTCAACTTTCAAATCATTTTATCAATAGCCATTACATTCTGAATCCCAGGATGTCAATTTGTGTTGATCACCTGCTCAGTTTGCAAAAAGAGTTTCTCTACATTCTGATCTTGGCCACACTTATTTGGAAGGAAGCCTTGTTCATTTTACTGCAACTTGTTTCCAACCAATAAATAAGCCTGCTTAGGATCAATGTCCAAGTCGCAGAGGACCCATAATCCTTAGTCTCCACAAAAATGACATTAACAAGATGAGAACATTTTTGTCCCATGTTGCCACCAAACAAAGTTGTTCCTGCTATTCCAAATAGAAGGAGACTACTTAAATGCAAATGAATGAAACTGAAACACTAATCACACAGCAGGACTGCTGCATTTCGCCATCTTACACAGCCAAAAACTAGGCATTTCCCTATGCAGTTAATTGAATTCCAGCTGTTGAAATCCTTTAGCCACATGGTATCCCATGCCAGTGGCATCCCACATTTACATTTGATTTTTATACACAGTCTTTCATAAATACTGCTATACCTACTTCATCCAACTAGTCATGCCTACTTCATATAACTTTAATCACAAGTCAGTTGTTTTAAAATTATAATCTTGAGAAGGACATCATTTGGAACATAACTTATTTTTCTTTCAACAGTTTTGAACATTCTACAATATCAACATACATGTTGACTTTAACAGACCAGTTTAATTTGACAGGAATACCAGAAATGCATATGCCATGCATTTAAAATAAGAAAGAAAGGGAAAATGATTGAAATTTATTTCATGAACAGAATTCAAAGCAACTTGATGAAATTTCCCTAAAGTCTGAAGAATTATATTTTAAGCAGTTTTACAATCAAGGCTTCACTTACTGAGGAACTGAGGGGAAAAAGCTACCAAAAGGAAACTTAAAGCAAAGATGGAAGAAAATTAGAACCGTAGATGCAACCAGTAGCAGTTTAGGTTTGGGTCTACCTAGTCATGATAAGAGCAAAACTGTGTCAGTTCTTGTCTCAGAACTTATTGCATCCTCAGCCTCTCGCCCTATGACCTTATTCAGATTAGCCCTAACTGATTTAAGAAAAGTTGTATGGGACCAAGCTCCTGAGACAAACTGGTTGAATTTGCAGGTGGCTGGATAAAATTACTTATATATGCTGAGTTTGATGTTAATGGACTTTCTACCTTGCCTTTATTATTTTTATAAATAACTCAAATTGACAAACATACCTAATTCTCCTTCTCTTCCTATTTCCCCTGTCACAATAACTATGTGAGATGGGATGAGCTGAGAGAAACTGAGAGACTGGCTCAAAATCACCCAGCTGGATTTCATGCCTAAAGCAAGACTAGAACTCAGTCTTCCAGCTTCTAGTCTGGTGCCTTATCCACTAGAACAAACTGGTTTTCTCAAGCTCTGGGATACTATTTATTAAAGATCCAAATTGCTAAAAGCAAAAGGAAGGAATATAAAGTTGGTTTATTTGATCAAAGTTAAAATATCTATATTGTTATCCCTGGTGACCCTTAATTAACTTTTGTTGACCAGGACTGAAAAATGAGGTTCTGAAGATTTGTTTATAGATAATAAATGAGGTATGGGAATAAGAGATCTTTTTTTGTATTTTAAAGATAGGTTAAATATTTTTATTAAAATTGTTCATAACTGTGATGAAGGGAGAAATCATTTCTTTATACATTTCTTTCTTTTCCTTTTTATTATATTCTTATTTTTCCTTTTCAATTTTTTCTGCACTTTCTATTTTTCTATACTTTTTTTATTTATATTTGTATTTTTATTGATAAGTAATGTTTGATGACATTATTATAAAAAAATGAAATGATAACAGGGGCCATATGTCCCATAATGAGAAGGCTGCTACCAAAAAGGACACCCTTCAGATTCCTAATTGATCTCCAAGAAGATGAGTACCTATGATACACACTACTGGATGGCCTATGTTACATGGACTTATTCTACCCAGAGCAAATGGTTCTGAAGGTAGCAAGGATATATAAGGCTTCCTAGCTAACAACCAATACTTTCAATGGCATCTGGAAGCTTACCAGCAACAAATGTAGCTCCCACCTTTTAAGTACTATGCAGCTAAACTGATTAGCATATGTCAGCAAGAGGGCAGCCACATTCTATTCTGAAAGAAATGCACCTGAAATGAATTGGTTATGTTAGCTGCTTGGAATGCTATAGGACATAATAATATGCACCAATTTTAACTATGCATCTATACACAGCTAGTATATTTACAGATCCCTTACTTTTATCTAGGTGTTATCTTCACATTATGATGAATGCTATGATTCTATGGAAACTATTCACAGATGTTTTATGTGCTTTTGTAATGTGGGGTTAAAATGGTTCTTAGGGAATTGCTTCATTTTTAACTAATGGAATATGAAATAAAATATACCTATTTTAGTAGTTGTTTACCTAAATATCCATGAATGCATGAGAAAATGACAACTACATTGCTGGGTAAAATCAGAAGATCAAATAATCTTCCTTCTTGTTACATCAAAACCTGATAATTATAGGAACAAAATTTCTTCTGAATGAAAACCTGAGTCACAATAAATCAAAAGTCAGTTTGTAATATTAAAATTTTGTGGGAAATTTCCTTCCAGTGAAGAATATTCAGAGTATAATAGAAGTCAGGCCCCAAGAAGAATTTATATTTGAATTGGTTGCCATTGTTTTCTAAATAATTTCTTACCCCATTGATGCATGCATGACCTTTGAATGTTTCTGAATATGCTAAGGTTTTCTATGGAGAAAAATAAAATACAGTGATTGGCCTACCTTTGATCCACCTTGTTTATCAGCTGAGAAGAAATGATTGCCTATACCACGTGTGTCAAACTTGCGGTATCACGTTGCCATCACTTAATATATTGTGACATTTTTCCCTTCGCAGAGCTGGGGTGGGTGTGACCTGTGCGTGACGCATCTGGCCCATGGGCTGCCAGTCTATACTGTTAATGGTGTAAGGATGAATGTTTTTCTCTATTCTATATCCTTATGGTTGCTCTAGGTTGCTCTGATCTCCATGTTACTCTTGGAAAATTACAGTGATTAATGCCAGAAGTTAAGTAAATTTATATCCTAATTCCTTACATGTTTACACATTGCATTGATAAATCCTGAAAAAAAACCCAATTGTGGTGTGTGTGTGTGTGTGTGTGTGTGTGTGTGTGTGTGTGAGAGAGAGAGAGAGAGAGAGAGAGAGAGAGAGAAGCTTCTCTGACTAAAACGACAGCAAGATGGGGCAGCAAATAAATGTAATAAATTTTAAAAAATCATTCAAAGGCAAAAGGTTACAGAAATCTCAACAACTGAATACTCACATTTTTAGGGCCCTATTTATCTCTGAAATTGCTAAACTCTTTCATACTTCACTTGTTAACAGTTCTTTGATAATCAGGAGAATTGGTATCCATTTTCCAGATAATGGAGAAATATTCAGATGTTTTCTATTTACAATGTTTTCTGAGCATTGCTACCCTCTTTCCTGGGCTCTGAGAAGACCATTACATGATTGCTTTATAGATTTATTAGGCAGGAGTGTGTGGTTTTTGAAGAATATTTTTTGTTCATTGATGAAATACCTCATAAAAAGACAGTTACATGGACAATAAGAGCCGTGGTGGCGCAGTGATTAGAATACAGTACTGCATGCTACTTCTGCTGATTGCCGGTTGCCAGCAGCTCGGCAGTTCAAATCTCACTGGTTCAAGGTTAACTCATCCTTCCATCCTTCCAAAGTTGTTAAAATGAGGACCCCGATTATTGGGGGCAATATACTGACTCTGTAGAGAGGGCTATAAAGCACTGTGAAGCAGTATATAAATCTAAGTGCTATGTGCTAATCAGAACATTTTTAATAGCCTGTCAATCATAATAAAGGACAACAAACATAGGCACCTTACAGTAGTAACATAAAAGGAAACTTGCATTTAAGTGTACAATATTGTTTTAGTCAATGCACAGACAAATTTCACAATGGAACACAATGGAACAATGAAGGATTGCTGTACAACACTTTGGAAACAAAACCAGATGATTGAGAATCCCAAAATAGAACTCGCTAGAAGAATAAGATTGCAATTAACCACATGAATTTTTAATGTGTTGAATTGCAGCAATGTAATTTTCTCTTGTGAAATGAATTCACGTATTAGATTATACTTGCAAACAATATGAACTATCTCTAAAGTAGTTTATAGATCAGTATATCTTAGAGGATATTTCCTAAACAACATTATTTTTCCAATTATCAGTTAAGTATTTCTTGATTTCCTAATTCCCAGTAGATGTTGTACCAGTAGCATGTCCCGCTCCAACACTCAGGATGCTTTTCATGCTTACCCAAATTATATTCATCATTTCAAAAACGCTCATGTGCTCATCAGCAATTTAACTTAAACAATATTTTTTAAACATTTTAAAACAGACTGACTTTCTAATTAGGCTATTGATTGTACTTCTGTGTTTCTCAGCATATTAACTTAAACAATATTTTTTAAATATTTTAAAACAGACTGACTTTCTAATTAGGCTATTGATTGTACTTCTGTGTTTCTCAGCATATTATTTTAGAATCCATTGTAAAATTCAAAATAGAACTAATGTGAGTTTAATTACTGTTTAGAGACACGTTACCCTAAAAAAAATACCTGTATTAGGTATATCTGTCAATTCAGAAAGCAGAGAATAGAGGGATATATCATTTAATAGTTTTTCTACAGCAGTCCCAAATATTGCTTTCTAAGTAAATTTGTGATCACCACTACAAGTGCAATTATATTCCATTTCTGTATCCTTTTTTCACATTTAAAGGACTGCAATACCATGATTAAAAGAGAAGCTGCAACCCAGTAAATGAATGACTCTCTTAAGAATTACTAATGTGTTAAAAAATTATATGGCTATTATATCCATTATCTGTATTCCGTATGTAGATCTTTGATCATTTCTAATCACGTATCTACATTTCAAGATACCTCATATGACTGCTTTCTTCACTAGTCTCCAGATTTTATATATAGTATTTCTGACTTTGGAAGGACTGGGATAACCACAGTGGCACAATATTTAAAATATTATAGGAGATAAAACAGGGCATCATTGTTTGCTCCATTGACTGGTTATTTGGGAAGTTGAATGAAAGTGCTTTTGCATTGGGGACATCAATGCAATGTAGGCAAGTCTGCAACTCTAGCATGGCAAAATATTGCAGAACTCAAGTAAAGTTACATGACCATGCTTATCACTGGCAGATTTCACAGAATACATACTTCTATGCCTGTTTTATGTTTCAACAATCCAGCTGAAATAGGTTCTAAAAAATAAGACTTAAGTGGGCGAGTGATGGAATCCCCTGAGAATGGTTGTGCTAAGTTTCTAAGGCAAACTTTTTAGCACTTTAAGGATAATTGCTCATATTAATATCATCACTAATAGAATTCCAGAGCTGTACGGAGCTCTATCTAATCTACTTGCATCATGGTATCAGTGTAAGTTAATGCAGCCTAAACAATCTTTGGAGAAATTTCACAGACTATCTACATTCTTGATCTTTGTTCACCCTCGAAAGTAACAAGTAGAGAATTAGGAGTGACACAGGAAGGCCAAATGTTATTAATGTCCTCATGCAAGATGAAAAAAAAAATCAGCAATCCATATTCACTTTAATATTTTAAAAGCTATATTAATATTTGATATTCTTCTTTTGCAAAGGGCTTTGAAGAGTATCATGGTGGTTCACATCCAGGAATATTTGTGGGGAAAGTGGATAATCTAGATCTATTTCAGTCCAACTTCAAGACTGGGTTGAATATGAATTGGCTTTAATTTCCCTGCAGAGGACTTATTTTAGGAGAAATTTTTGGATTCTTAATTTTTGGATATTTCTTAATCCCTCAGCAACTTTGGACACAATGATTTTTCTTTTATTGGTTTCAGAGACATACAGACAATAAGGTAGGGTGCTTTGTTGCCTTGAGGCCCACAGGCAAGTGGACCCAGGGCCCCCCTTTGTTTTGTGATTGTAGCACTGGCCAGGTTGAGAATCCCAACCCAAGTGTAACACTAGAATCCATCTGGCTAACCTGAGAGCCTTTTTGCAGAACCTAGCTAGAAAAGGAGGACAGAGTTGAAGTACTATCAATCAAACAAATGTGAATGGAAATGGCCCTAGGGGGTCATTGCCAGTATGCCTTTATTTCCTTGAGTGGAATCTGAGCAACAATGGTATAGCAACCCACTGTTGGCTGAAGAACAAGCAAGCTATTGAGTTATCACTTCGTGTGATCGGAAAGGAATTCCTCTTTATGTGTATATGTGGGTATCTGCCTTAAACTGATTGACTAAGTCTAAAGAAATAAGATACAAAAAACTACCAGCTGACAAATGTATCCTCATCTGAACAGCAGTCATACATGCAGGTTTTACAGTCTTCAAATAGTCTCAGCAATGTGCTCCTCACACTGTTCCAGGCCTGAAAATAAGCTTGTATGGATAGCATCCCTTATAGTACTTGCCTCATTAGTGCCCTTCCCTTCCTTTCCCTTCCCATCATTTTTCATATGTGCCATAGTTAACTAGTTATCCCCATATATGGCTAATTATAATATGAATATCATCTTTTATATTCATAGAATCACAGAATTGCAAATCACAGAATCATAGCTTTGGAAGTGTTTGAATGTCTTCTAACCCAATTCCCTGCTCAAGCAGGAACCTTGTACCATCCCAGTCAAATGGTTATCCAGTCTATTTATGAAAATTTCCAATGATCAAGCACCCACAATCCCAGACAAGCTATTCTATTGATTAATTGCTTCCACTGTCAGAAAATTTATCCTTACTTCCAGGCTGGATCTCTCTTTAACAAGATTCCACCCATGACTTCTTGTCCTGCCCTCCGGTGTTTTGGAGAATAAACCTCTTTGTGACAGCCCCTCAAGTACTGGAAGATAGCCATCATGTTCCCCTCTTAATCCTTCTCTTTGATAGGCTATCAAGCTCCCTCAACTATTTGTTATACAATTTAACCTTTTATCATCTTTATTGCTCTTCTCTGCATACTTTCCAGGATCTTGTTTGTATTGTGGAGGCCAGAACTGGATATACTATTCCAAGTGTGGGCTCATCAGTGCGGTGTAAAGAAGTACTAACATCTCTTGTGGTCTTGATGCTATCCTTCTGTTGACGCAATTTATATTTCTTTTCTAACAAAGCACAACAAAAATAAAATGTAGATTTTGTCGTTATCCTCAAGAAAAAACAAAACAATGCATCCCAAATTCTAAAGGCAGAAAAAACATCTACCATAGAATGAAAGAGACAGTGAGATTAGAGACAGCCTATACACAAAATAAATTGCACAAAAAGTTCCAGATATTAATTTATTAACAACTGCATGCAAAAGAGATTCAATTCTTAGTCACTTCTATATTGTGCTTATGGGTTAGAATTTTCCTAATTGTGTTTTTTAAACCCTCCTTTTCTATTTTATTATATATTGTTGAAGTGCATAATGGGACAGCAAAAGAAGACACCCTAGAACCTGCAGTGAAAGAGACAGGAGCAGCAATTTAAAATATAGACATAAAGCACTTTGGTTTCACTGGAACCTAATTCGATCTATGCAATGCATGTATAAGATTCCACCCTGGGACGGTACTTGTGAAGATACTTGGGAATAAGTTGAGTTGTTATTAGTGAAATGTATGTCAAATAGACAAGTTGTGTGGCTGGACAGTTACAGTGCACCTGATTTGCAGAAATAATCAGAAATACCGATTAGACAAGTCAGATAAAAATATGATATGACAAAACAGAAATGCCAGTTTCTCACATAGAACATTAGGAGGCAATATCAGCTTGCATAAATACTTTCTGTTTCCATCCAATACCAATGCATTTTCATTAAAATATGCTACATATACACATGTCTCAGAAGCCATGGAACATATTTCACAAATGAGTGCAAGGCAAAATCTCCTTCTGCCAGCTGTGTTCGGCAAAACATATTTTGTCTGGCAAACAAACAGCCACCTCAAGCAAAGGTCAGCTTGATCAAGCTTCATCCCCTAAAGCACATTTAAAATTCAATAGAAGCCATGGACTAGGGAACTATTCTATGTACTTCTGAAAGGGAACAAAATGATGCTAAGAGGACAATATTTTGTTTACATTCAAGGGTAATAATTAAGCTTAAATGCTGATCACCAAGGTGGTAATAGAAGGTAGTTGTCTTTCTTCCCTGAATAAATGCTTATAGTATCTTCCATTATTGGGACTATCTCTCTTTCTGGGTAGCATAAGGAAAATAACTTACATATCAATCCGGAATAGGTGCCAAAAAACAAGAGCCTTCCCCAATTAATTAAAAAAGAAGAAATATATCGAATTGTAGACCAGATCCGTGATATGGCTCAGCTATACATCCTACCCACATTATCTGCTGAAACTACTTCCTACAATCTTAAACCATTATATTAAACTTGAAGTGTGTGTTAATCAGCATGACCATTAGCAGTTACACCACCACCCCCTTTTATCATTCCTTTTTTCCAGACAGTTCCAAACATTGTTAGGACTTAACAATGCAGACTATACTATTAACCATGGGACTAAGTTGGCATTGCATTCCATAGAGCTACATTATTGAAAAAAGACACACATTCATTTCATTTGTCTGAGTGCACCTCATTTTGAAAGCAAGGAAAAGAAAAATTGCAAGAGTGGGCAAGTGCCAGAAGCAAATAAATAAATAAATCACACTTCACAGTCAATTACTTGAGCTGTTTTTTTGTTTTTTTTAACGCTCCTCCTTTTCCTAAAATACTAGCAGATGAATGGCGCAAACAATACATCTTGAGTCTGGTTCCAAATAAATGGTGAAGTGAATCCACTCTCCAAGCACAAAACAAGCTTCCAGACAGAATTATCAGATTGCTTGATGAGCTAAAGAATAAGGTCAGCATGTTACCAAAGAGATGAGGGTAATCTCTGCTAGCTATCATTTCCATATATTCACATCAGATATTTTTCATAGAGAGCCTTTATGGCTGCAGGCTGTGTCAGACACAACTATAACATTAGAAATACTTCTATATCTTAACTGGCAGCCAAGTGCAAGATTCTCTCTTTGTGCATCTGTGGAACAAGGAAGGGCAAGTACAGGTAGAAGTGATACATGGGGTGGCTTTTCTTATGGGGTTTTATTATCTGGTGGATATTTTTACCTTGTAAGTACCTGGAATCACCTATATGTGAGTTAGATGGCTATATAAATTTGTTAAATAAATTAAATAGGGGCATATGAAAGGTATTCATTTTGATGCTTAGATTTGCTCTAAATTCTGGCTAAGAACCACAATCCAGTAGAGTTAGATAATATCTAAATTACATTTTGTAGATATCTACCTATAAAAAGTGGATAAAAATGTGGATGTAAATTCATCTATTTGCTTTCTTCTACCATCCCCATCTTCACTTCACTTAATCCTGCTAAAACAGAACACATTTTTGTAATCAATCTTTTGATGATGGTTGTGGCATTCAGATCTTCCACATTCTCTTATTTATATAAATGCTTAATTTTATTGTTTGACTCTTTTATCATAGTTTTGCCATTTATTTTGAAAGAAATATAGCTTAACAATATTAAATTCAATTTTAAAACGGCAAACATATTATATTCTAGCTGTAATGCCGGTTAAAAAAAGAAAAATATCCTTCACCCCCAATATAAATGGTCATTTAGGCATTGCACAGATCCCAATAATTAACTGGATAAATATTTTTTCCTACTGATTATGAAGCACTTTAGTAACAAACTCTGTATTGAAATAAATGAAAATACTCCCAAAGATAGTCTGTGAAATTTGTGAAAAGTAAGCCATTTTTAAAGTGTTGGCAGAAGTAAGCTTCAATTTCATTGGAAAACTTAGTTTAAGAGATTCATAAAGTAAAATTTAAAAAAAAATCAATGATTGTACTCTATATAGAACCATTATGCCTGGAAATGAGGACTTCCAAAAAATGGCTGCAACTACCTATTTTTCTTAATGGAAATAATTAATTACTAATTCTAACTTAGTAGAAAATGAGATAACCAGTTTGTCATTAGTGCTGGATATCCATAGGAGGTTTGATCACCTAATGATGAAGACCTGCCAACTAATTTCCTTCTAAACAAATCTTAATTTATTGCTGTTCTTTTTATTTTTATTAAAGATTACATTACATTTGTAAGTATGAATGAAGAAATATTCACCACATCCATCCAGGCTTGCAATGTACCACTAACATGAGAACAAAGAATCTCCTATTCCTGTCTATGCTGTTAAAACCTTTCTTTAAAAGTACCAGAATCAGGATTGCTTTCAATGTTTTATTCATCTTTCACAGGCGACTGAAAGGTAGAAATCTAACTTGCGAAGCTTTTATATGTCACTGAGGATTATCTATCCACCAGCAAAAGCTTGAGGTCTTGCTTATTATGAAATGATAGAAGTTCGAGTCTTTCAGTCACATAAAATGAGGTCATTTCCCTAGATAGACTCATTCATATGATCCAGCATGGCTGTTCTTTGCAGGATACAAACAACTTTCTTCTACTTTTACATACATTTTAGAAATACCTATCAGGAAGTGCCAAAGAGGTAATGAGAGGCTTTACAGGTGCAGGTAGATGATTGCAAGTTTTATTATAGTAGACCAGGGCTAAGTTAAAAGCAAACAACATGCTTCTATTAAACAGCAGATTTTTCTTAGGAGCATTATCTTTTTAATCCTTTTTTTTGTTCTTCTTAACAAAAGTAGCATTGTTGTTATTGCCAGGATGACTAAGTCAGTGAAAGCAAATGAAGCTAATTCAGAGAGAAAGCAAAGCCCCTAAACAGGCCCTGTCCATATTTTGCTTTGGTGATAATCTCTTGCTGCTAAATATAATCAGCTACATCATTATATCAATATTAAATAGAGATGAGCAGCTTGCCAACAAATGTCACTGCAACAGCATCTGATCAAAGCAGCAAAGAGGCCTGGGCATTGTGAAGGATATTTTTCAGTCCACTTAGAAAGTTCCTTTTAAAAATGATTGCTTTTCCTGTAGGTTTTGGATTAGAGGAGTGGTTGGTCCTTTGTCTTTCTCTTGATTAAAACAGCTGTTTTTCCAGACATCTGGGGTTTCCCATTTGTAGTTTATCTGTAATTTATTCAGTTTTCTTATTGTATGCCCAGAGTCTTTATAGAGTCCAGTGGACTTAGAAATTTAATTAATTAATTGCCTACATAATAGCGACACAAATTTGTATAAAAAGTATTTTCAGAAATGTCATCCTGAATCCTGAAGATCTCTTTATTAGTCTATAGTCCAATTAATTCCAGAATTAATGGCATTCTGAAACTTTAATAATTTATGGCTATTGAATCTAGCCTGGAAAAAAATCCATACAACCACTAAAATGGTAGCAAAGAGCTACAGAATATTCTTTCTATGGCTATCTAGTGTTCATCCACATTTTTGCAGCTCTGATATGACGGCTGTAAATCATTTGAGCCCTTCAGCCTTATCATGAAGTACAAGAATTATACATTTATAATAAATACAGGTATTCCTCAACTTACAACAGTTCATTTAGTGACCATTAAAAGTTACAACATCACTGAAAAAAGTGCTTATGACTGTTTTTTCACACTTACAATCATTTAGCATCCCCATGGTCACATGATTTACATTTGTATGCTTGACAACTGATTCACATTTATGACCATTGCAGTGTCTATGAGTCCTTTTGTGACCTGACAAGCAAAGGAAATGGGGAAATCAGATTCACTTAACAACCATCCTATTAATTTAACAACTGCAGCGACTCACTTAACAAATGTGGAAGAAAAGTCATAAAATGGGGCAAAACTCACTTAACAAATTTCTCACTTAACAACATAAATTGTGGTTGTCTTATGGCTCAATTGTGGTCATAAGTCGAGGACTACCTGTATGTATAAAAGAGTTACAATTGCCCTTCTGAAACTGAAACGCCAAATTATGAGCCCTCCAGTATCTACACATGCATGGGTAACAAAGATACTGATATTAGAACTGATGAAAAATAGGTTGTGGGAATAAAGGGTATTTGTCATTCAGTCAAAGTTATCCGTTCCCATTTATCTACATGCCATTTTTTTTAACCTAAAATAGCAAAGGTGATTTGTCAACATCTCATTAAAACTATATTTTAAAACCATCATCTCCTAATCTATATCCTTACATAGCATCAAATAAGTTCTTTTGGCTCATAGAATAATTTTTAGGTTTTTTTAAAAAGAAAAATACTTTTCTATGTCATACAGAGACAGCTTCTTCCATAGTATACAGTCTAAAATAATAAGATTGGATTGGTTATTTTTGCTGTTTACATATTATGTAAATAGAACAAGTGCCATTTTTTTAAATCTCAGAGCTAGATATTTTGGATTCTCTTTTGTCTGTTCTAGAAAAGATATCCATCCTCCCCCAACACACACAAACATTAACATCATGAAAACAATATTAGATCTTCTCATTGAATTTTGCTGGCTAAAAGGCACGATAACATTGATCTGATCTGATCTTTCAGTTCTAGTCTCTTACATTCATGTAAAATTTGCAGCAGCCTTATACAGCTGAGAAATGATGCTGCCTTCCATATTTTGTTCATTCAAAACAGAATATATACCCCCCAGAAGACATGTTTCACTGGGCCTTCCAAAATAAATTGGTCTAATCAACTCTTTCATGTAGGAAGTTCTTGCACTGAGTTACTGCAGATTCTTATAAAATGTTGAGTTGTCTTGATAGCATTCATTCAAATGACTATTTGCACCTATGCATGGCACAGAAATTCTTCCAGTTTGCTCATTTTTATCTTTCAGTATTTTTGTTGGTCCAATTGATTGGAGCTGTTGGGAATGGGGAATGTCGTTCATCTTGCAATTGATAAAAACAGATGACAAAGCACAACTGATAAAGTGAATAGCTAAAGGCAGAAAACTGCATCTGAAAACTTAGCTAAACTGCAAAGCAACATGTATAGTATGGGTGATTAAAGCAGAAGTTAATAGTGAATTCTCAGCAATGCCAGAACAGGAAAAGATGGGTATACAGTATATTCAGATATAGTTATAAAGTCAAGGCTTTATAGTACCTTAACCTTTTCAAGATGTATCTATTAACAAATAGCTTGCACATTATAGTCATAGGCTATACAGTATTGTTTATATGTCCTTGTTGTATGAGATGTTTTGGCATCTGCATATGCCTAGAGCTTTGTATTTGATAAGCTAGGCTTATATCAATAATTTCAAGAACAAGCTTCTACAGTTAGCCTAATGGAAGAGAGAATTATAGAATGAGTACCCTTCAAATGCCTGCAATTTCACTCATGTGCAGTATAGTGATATCTTCTTATGCATATCTAAACCACCACAGTTGAACAGAGGAAGAGAGAATTGTTTGAGGCAAGGAAATAACAGAGGCTGGGTCAATAAAACATTTGCTACTTCTGACACTATTACCCAAAGATCAGCCCCAACTATAAATTCAACTAGGGCAATCTACACTCATATATACTTATTGTTAGAGACACAATCACCACCACTTATAACTGAAAATAGCCAAAAGGGCAACCAAAAAGTGAGAAAATCTATACCAGCATCACTTTGGTATTCACCAACAGTTCTCACAGCTGCAAGAGGTGGTAAAAATCACTGTCCTGTGCACAGTTGGAACTAGACTTTAGGAATAATAAAGAAAAAAAAGAATGGACTTTTAAATCAATGTATATGTTAGAGAGAGAAATAGACAGAGAATTATAATATAAACCTTGGCTACAGTTCAACATATTGTTTGCCCCGTTGACTGCAAAAAAAACCCCTTAAATATGCAAACTATGCTTTAGATTTTAACCATTTAGTGCAATATATCTAGATGCAAATTGATTTCTGTTTAACAAGAAATGGAAGTTACAAATGCCCTATACGGTGCAGACCAATGTGCTTAGTTGTGCTCCCTACTACATTATCAGCAGTGAAAAAGAGTTATTCCAATGGGATTAGTTCCAAGATAAATGTATTAATTCACAATGCAGCAGATCAGAAATCTCAGACTGGAAAGTGACCTTTAGCATTACCCTCTATAGCTGTAGTTCACTCTTTCAGTGCGAAGTCTTCTTCAAGAATGAACTGCCCTAGCTTAATGCTACTGAGAGAAAGGATGTTTTATGTTTCACCTACATGAATATATGCATTACAGGAGACCTTGACTAAATTCTACTAAAGTAAGGATTATGTCACACTGAGGCACAGAATGCAATGAATAGGATTTGTAAGAATGTGAATAAGTGTGGAAGTTCAAGCCGCAGAGCAATTTTTATGATTAAAAAAAAAAAAACCCACTGTTGTGATGATCTGGACTGTTCCTTTAGAAGAGACAGATTTCTGTCTCCAATATGTTGAATAGCCAATTTACTATAGGTGCGCTAGTTTCATGGACCCAATGAATAGCAATGGAATTGGACAATAAATCTCATTTTAAAATTGCCTGGAAGAAATACAATATAGTGCAATGCAATAGCATTCTGGATGTAAATTTATAGCAGGGATATCTGTGACAGACAAATAATCCCCACTTGCTACATCCTGTCCCAGAATCTTTATTCTCCTATCCCTCTGTTTAAATTCCAGAGACAGCTTCTCTTTCAGCTCACAGAAGTCTATCTGGGCAGGGAGATAAGAAAAGGTTGATATATCCCAATATTATCTGGATAGGTTAGAAGAGATCTCCCTTCACCAAGACTAACTTCTAAATAAATAGCAATAGCATTTAGACTTATATACTGCTTCACAGTGCTTTACAGCTCTCTCTTGTCTGTTTACAGAGTCAGCATATTGCCTCCAACAATCTGGGTCCTCATTTTACTGACCTCGGAAGGTTGGAAGGCTGAGTCAACCTTGAACCAGTGAGAATTGAATTGCCAAACTGCTGGCAGCTGGCAGTCAGTAGAAGTAGCCTGCACTCTGCATTCTAACCACTGCACCACCATGGCTCTTAAATGGCCCCAGTTTTCTTTTTTGAACCAGTATCCAGATCCAAATGGTTTTTGAATATAAAGTACTAATGAAAATCCAAAACTGGCACACTAAGGAATAAAGTATTACTATTAGAAGTGGTATCATTGCATCTTGAGTTATTGCCAAAGGAATTAACAGAACTAGAAGAGGTAAGCAAAGAACATGCCGGCTTGATAATTTCAAAGCTGATTAAAAGGCGAACATCCAACAACTGAAAGAAGCTGTACTTGACAGGGTAGCATGGAGAAAACTTGTCTATAAAGAATGTTCTTTCTGTGCCAACTCAGAAAGCTCAAACTGACCAAGGAGCTGCTGATACAGTTCTACAGAGGAATTATTGAGTCTATCATCTGCACCTCTATAACTGTCTGGTTTGGTTCTGCAACCCAGCAGGACAGACACAGACTTCAGAGGATAATTAGGATTGCAGAAAAACAATTACTACCCACCTGCCTTCAATTGAGGACCTGTATACTGCACGCGAGTAAAAAGAGGGCTGTGAAAATATTTACAGACCCCTCACATCCCGGACATAAACTGTTCCAACTCCTTCCCTCAAAGCGATGCTATAGAGCATTGCACACCAGAACAATTAGACACAAGAACAGTTTTTTCCCCGAAAGCCATCACTCTGCTAAACAAATATTTCCCTCAACACTGTTCAACTATTTACAAAGTGTACACTACTATTACTGTTAATCTTCTCATCACTCCTTATCACCCATCCCCTCCCACTTGACTGTTTCCTAGTATGATTTGATTGTTGATTGTACCCTATGACTATCATTAAGTGTTGTACGTTATGATTCTTGATTCTTAACGAATGTACCTTTTCTTTGTGTATACTGAGAGTATTTACACCAAGACAAATTCCTTGTGTGTCCAATCACACTTGGCCAATAAAGTATTCTATTCTATTCTATTCTATTCTATTCTATTCTATTCTATTCTATTCTATTCTATTCTATTCTATTCTATTCTATTCATAGCAGGGTGATGTGGTGGCTTAGAGTTGGAGCTCTCGCTATGAGTTCGATCCTGGGTGGAGGCATATATTTCTCTCTTTGGACGCACTGAGAATATATCTGCTGGATGAAACTCTGCATTGGCATCAGGAAGGGCATCCGGCCATTAAAACTCTATGCTAGCTCCATTCAATTGCCCGTACTCCACCCCGCAAGGGATTATGGGGTCAGTAAAAGACGATGATAATATCTGTCATCATAGCCAGCACAAGTTGGTAGTATTATTTATAGTTGTGACAATGTTTCTATCTGTAGCTGAATCAAGATGGCACTCAATATTTTCGAGGTCTTGAATTAAGCTATCTAAGCTATCTACCTCTAAAGTTGTGCAAGCTCAAAAGCAGTTCTTCCCCTGGGAAATTTGAATCAAATCTCCCATCAAAGCTGATTCCAGGTAGCCCTCACTTAAAGACTGGGGACTTAATGAAAGTTGAAAGTTATGATTGACCCCCCCTCTCCCAAAATTTATTTACGACCAATCCTCAAAGTTATGACTGCCGCAGCTCCTTCTCTGTGGGCACTTGACTGCATTTGAGGCATTTGGCAACCCGCTTAACGATCACAAGTATGAACGGTAGAAATTCCAGGCACAGCTGTGGTCGTTAAGTGAGGGCCACCTGTAATAAAGATGGGCATCTGCTTCAAGCCAGCAAATCAAATCAAGTGTTTCTGAAGTGCTTCATAAGCATTTCAAAGCCTTTGCAGATTTGATGGGCTTTTGTACTGATTCTGGAATCACCTTCTATATATGAAGCATACTGGAAAGGGAGGGGGTTGAGATGGACTTTCTGACATTGACCCGAGTGACCAGTCAATAAATAGCAATAGCACTTAGACTTATATACTGCTTCACAGTGCTTTGCAGCCCTCTCTAAGTGGTTTACAGAGCCAGGATATTGCCCCCAGCAACCTGGGTCCTCATTTTAGCAACCTTGGAAGGATGGAAGGCTGAGTCAATCTTGAGCTGGTCAGGATCGAACTCTTGGCAGTGGGCATAGTTAGCTTGAGATTTAACCACTGCTCATATCAATAAAACTGATCACTTTAAACTAAAACAGCAAAGTAAACTGCAGGCCTTTTTTTATCATGCATGTAATATTGAACTTCATATTATATGCTGCATTTTCTTATATGTGTTCTGACCCAGCTTTCGCAGAAGCAAGAAACAGACTCCCTGCAAACAACAACAACAACAACAACCCTTTTTATTTTATACATTTAACTGCATTCATCAACAGAAAGTCCTGACAAGAGTCCTGCAAGAAATTCATAGAAACAATAGTCCTTATTAGCTTGTTATGATAGATGCAAGGCTGTGAGCTCCCAGCCAGGAGGGTGCAAATTAAGTCAGTTCAAACAGTGAAATAGACAAACCTAAAGGCAGTCTTTGTCACATGAAACACACAAGGAGCAAACTTTCCAGAAATGGGAACGGTTGTCTGTGACAACCAAACCACTCCCCTTTCCTCCTATTTATTCCCCAGCCAGAGAGGGGCCGTTCAGCATCCACAATTTGCTTCCCAAGCTGGCTCATTGTCCTCCGCTGTTCACCTCTCCTATCTGCTCTGTGCATATGCACATCTGGAACAGGTCCCAGCTGTTCCTCCTCCTCACTCATCTCTGACTCCAAAGGCAGCTGCCTCTCTGGCTGGGAAATACTGGATGACCCTGGCTCTATCTCTGTGTCCTATGCTGAGCATCCACCATAGCTTTCCCCAGGCTCCAGAACTGGCCCAAATTATTCCCCAACCTCCTCATCGTCTGAGTCTGCCGCCAGCTCTGCTGGCAGCTGGCAGGCCACAACAATATGCTCTCTGGATCTGTGTTGTGGTTAGCTGGCAGCAGGTGCAGACGGCTGAGAAGAGCGAGGACTCAGATGAGGGACCAGGACCATTAGGGAGTGGACTACTGCCTTCAGAGATTGTGGGGGCTAGCAACAGTTATGAGGAGGTTCCCAAGGAGCCTGTGCCAAGTGCGCATGCGCGCAGGGCTGCTCGTAGGAAAGAACAGCTGCAGCAGCACGGGCGACTCGGGAGTAAGGCTGCAAGATAATGGCCCCTCCTTCAAGAAGATAAAAGCCAGCTGTGAATTAGACATTCTTTGTAGGAAGCGAAAATGTTTTGAAACTCCAGCCTCATGGACATTGCAGTATCTTAGTTGGTGTTTGAAGACTCTTGTGTTGAGAAATATTTCTTATCTGTGATTCTTGGCAGTTTCGCACAGTTTTGGCGAGATTTGTATATATCAAAGTTAATTAGTTTGCAGCAGCCTTTTAACCGGGGGATTCATAAGACTCATTAAAAGGTTTCTGTTTCCTTTGATTATTGTTTGTTTTATTGGAAAAGGGTTTGGGTCAGAACAATCTGTGACCTATTATTAACTTTGCTTGACAATAAACTCTCTGCTGATCAGAGAGTTTTTGGAGTAGCAAAGCTAATATAGCTTTTAGCTTCATTAAAGTTCTCAGCTTTTTTACTGGGACCAGCCACAAGCTTCAACTTTGATTTCTTTGTACTACGAAACAATAGTCCTTATTATAGTCCTACTAATGGAAGAATAACATTTCTCTGCTGGTGCTGCTACCACAGCTGGACTTCACTTTAGTACTCTGAATATGTGCTCAGTAGCAGTCTGGCACAACTCTTTACTTTACTTTTAAATTCTGAATGGCCTCAACAGGTTTAAATTCCTCAGTGGGTGTCCCACTAGCACTTATAAGCACTGAGCCAAACTTTGGATTATTTTTTTAAATTATTTTTTTAAGAGGAAAAAGCTAATATTTTTTGTGCCTCTTTACTGCAACTTCCCTTCTACTAACTAGCTAAATTATTGCTAGAAATTCCAAATTCTGACTCAACTGAATCCTATCGATGTTGAGATGATTCTTTCCAAGATCCAAACTTTTTAATAATAATAATTTGCCAGAAGTTTGGGTTCGAATGCAGCAAAAATTACTGGGAACATCAGATTGACAAAGTTCTTGAAAATGAACAAGTCAAGATCTGGTGGGACTTTCGAATCCAAACAAACAGACATCTGGCCGACAACACGACTGACATCACTATTGTGGAAAAGAAAAAGTTGGGTTCATTGATATTGCAATACCAGGTGATGCATGAACTGAAGAAAAATTAGAAAAAATAATGTAATACTGCAATCTGCAAATTGAAGTTGAGCAATTGTGGAGTAAGAAATCAATGGTTGTACCAATAGTAATAGGAGCCCTTGGAGCAATAGCCAAAGGACTGCCTAGATACATGGAAATTTTAAACTTATCAGGCCTGAATATTCTGACTTCGCAAAAAAAAAAAAACAACACAAAAAAAAACCCACTACCCAACCTTACTTGGAACTACCTATATACTCAGACGTTACCTTAACAGTTCTTAGGTTCTTGGTTAGGACTGAACAGTTAACTTTTTACCAGTCCCAGACTGTGAATCAAATTGAAAATTAAATCCTAAATAATAATAATAATAGTCCAGTGATCAGGGGAAACAGAAAACTATTTGGATAAATCAATTTAATATATTTATGAATACAGGAAAAAGGAATGTTTGTAATAAAGTTAGGGATTTGTTCTTTGGGGACATCCATATATGTGTAATTTTGCATGAAGATTAGACCATGTTGTTGGCAACGAGCCTGAAAGATTTGTAGCAAGTATTAGCTAATTGTATGATACCACAAGGATATTGGATCCTTGTATTGTATTAAAGATTAGAGCAGTTGTCTCTGAAAGAGGAAATAGAATGAATAATTGTGAGTTAGATTTTTTAAAAACCAAACCAAACCAAGCAGAAAACAAGTCCTAGATCAATGGATGAATTTATATAACTTGGTAGAATTTACTGAAAATGGTAAAATGGAAGGTAAAATTTTAAGAAGTTCACAGTCTGAAGGTTGATAACATGGTCTGCCATGAAGAAGGCATTTTTAACCAAAGACATAATAGTGCCTGTTTAATAAGAGCATGCTTCTGCCTATTTTGTTATATGGAAATGAGAATTGTGAGAGTGAGAAGCATAAAAGCAGGCCGAATGCAGTGAGAATAGGGTACTTAAAAAGAGTGTACAGTAAAACATGAAGAGATAGATAAAAAATGAATGATGCTGAATGAATGTGAACGAAATTTAAAGTGAGTTACCAGCAAGAAGGAAATACACTGAAGTAATCTGGTCACATAGAGAGCCAGTTTGGTTTAGTGGTTAAGGCACCAGTCTAGAAAGCAGGAAATCCTGAGTTTAAGTCCTAGCCATGAAACAGTGGTGGGATTCAATTTTTTTTACTAGTGGTTCTGTGGGCGTGGCTTGGTGGGTGTGGCAGGAGAAGGATACTATAAAATCTCCATTCCCACCACACTTCAGGGGAAAGGTTACTGCAAAATCCCATTCCCTCCCCACCCCACTAACCTGCTTTCTAGCTCCATTCTCCTGTGCAGGGCAGCAAAAGAAGACCCAGCCGATCAGCTGGAACTTGAGAGGCAGGGAATAGATGGGAGCGGGGCCAATCAGAGGTGATATTTGCCGATTCTCCAAACTACTCAAAATTTCCACTATCAGTTCTCCAGAACTGGTCAGAATCTGTTGAATACCACCTCTACCATGAAAGCCAGTTGGGTGACTTTGGGTCAGTCATTCTCTCTCAGCCCAACTGACCTCACAGGATTGTTGTGGGGAAATAGGAGAAGGAAGAAGGATATGTTGGATATGTTTGCTGCCATGTTATTTGCAAAAAATAATAAAGGCAGGATATAAATAAATAAAGACAAAAGAACAAAACAAATATAGAAAAGTGAATGGATTTAAGAGGAAGGGGAAACTGCAAAAGTAATTAGATGGAGTTGTTGATAGTCTTAAAAGGAGAAGCTTGAGAAATTGAAAGAACAAAAGGCAAGGTATGAAATACTGTATGAATATAGTGGAATTAAGGATACGTTTCAAGTTTAGAAATTTACAGAAAGATATACTGCTAGATGTGGATTAGATTAGATGTGGGTTCTTGTTTTCCCCCCCCTCTTATTTCTCGCTTTTACTTTGTTTTGTTCATTACTTCTTCCTCCTTTCCTTTAATGTTCATAACATTTCTTACCCTACAGAAGAATAGGATGAGGGGCTTGTATGTATGTAAGTTGGCACAGGAAACCTGCTGCCTAGATTCAGCAAAACTAGGTGTCACTTTTGGGAAATTTATAGACTGTTCTTCTGACCTTTACTTCAGACGTGTATCTGCTTCAAAGAGATCCAGTGGAATATTTTTTTAAGGAAAAAAATCTTGAAATCTTTTAAGATACCCAACCAAAATTTGTCATGATCAATGTCCTCAAAAAGGGTCTATTAACCCTGCTATTTTCATGCTATCAAAAAATGAAAAAATGTTTCTATGTTTTTCCATTACCACCTCGAGATAACCTTTTTTTAAAAAAATTAAATGTCAAATCCTGAAGTGGCTTGAATTGAATCAGTTTGCCCCTCGAATCCTGAATTAAAAAGAGAATTTGAGGTATGCCCTTTTCAAAATTAAATCTTGAATACAGATCAGGACTGATTGCACAGGCCAACCAGCCTGTGTGCTTCTCCGTCTTCTCTCTTCCAGAATATTCAATGAGATTCAGTGCTTACTGCAACAAGGTGTTTCAGGCCTCCATTGAAAGGAGGTAAAGAATAGGATTCAGGATTGTGATTTTCTTCAGCATCCTCATATAATTTCTTCCTGAATCTCAGGGCTAACTGCCACATTCTATGCCACGGAGATGCAAGGGCAGGCATTTATCTTCACTGCAATGATAAGTGTTTTGCAGCTCTCAAATACCAAATGTAAATTTTTTGTTTTTTTTATATAGAAAACCTGATGCTTTTAACTTCTTTAAAGAGAAAGATGGCAAGAGTGGTTCCCATAAGTACTTTGTCAAATACAGTAATGGGTCGCATCTCTCTTTTTACAGATGATACTTGGCTGAATTAAAAACATTGTTTTTGATATAATCCTTAAAAGATGTATAGAATATGAAAGTACATGATGATCTATTGAGAAAACTCCAGGCCTAAGGTTTTTTTTTTTTTTTAAAAAAAAAACATTTTCCAGATGATTTCCTTACCTTTACATTATGTCTGTGTCTGTGACTCTCTCTCTCTCTCTCTCTTTCTGTCTATCTCTCTCTCTCTCTCTCTCAATTTCTCTCTCTCTCTCTTTATCCATCCACCTATCTATCTACTTATTCATCTATCTATCTACTTATTCATCTATCTATCTATCTATCTATCTATCTATCTATCTATATCTATTCATTCACTCATACACATCATCCATCTATCCATCCATCCATCACATTGTATTGCTTGCTAATTATCCAAATAAATTAATCACTGAAAGCAAGATCAATGTTATGATTCAAAGATGGATAAACTGATTTAGAACAGTTAGCAAATAATGAAGTTTACTGGCAAATATGTGAGCAACTATTGGCCATATTGGAGAAGTCTGTAACTCTCACTTTACAGTATGAAATATTTCTCCTTCTTGTTGAACTAAATTCCATAATTCCTGAAACTGAATTTCTGAATATTATATTTCCAGCTTGATCTTCTAAAAGGGTTTAATTTCGGAAGGTTAGCTAGTGAAACAATGAATTGCTTCACCTTTCTTACAACGGGTCAACCACTGGTTCACTTACTTTCACCTTATCTACTAAAGCTGACAAAAGGTTCAGGAAGTAGTTTTCTATCACCTGCTTTTTATTTCTTTTTTTTTTTTTTTAGTTGTAAATGTCAGGGGTCTTATCCATATAAATTTGGGGCTGTGCTACTGAGCTTTGTGTTTATTGTGTGGCTCTGGAGATGTTTTCTGTGACTTTAGCCCTTTGTAATACATCCAAAACAATTTGGGGGGAAAACTCACTAAAACAGTTAAAGACTTCATACTGTTTCCATTTCACGCTGTAGGGAGTTTCTGCTATCTCCCTCCTTTTGCAAAGCACTGAGGGAACGCAGTATTTTTTATTTATTTCAGAAGTGCAACCAAATTATTTTAGACCATAGACTTAATGGGTATGAAAGAACCCTTCTCTACTTAGTCATCTATATTTCCCTCAATCAAATAACAATGTTCTTCTCTTTCTAATATTTCATATTTTTCATCTGTAGCTGTTTCTATGTTCATGATATATTATAGAAAAGTTTTTTTAAAAAAACAGCAACAACTATATGTCCTTTATGAGAGAGACAGAAAAATTAGAGGGGGGAGGGAGGGAGGGAGGGAGAGAGAGGGGGGGAGGGAGGGAGAGGGGGGAAGGGAGAGAGTGAGAGAGGAGACAATTGGATATGTGCCATTATTTTAAACTCATTCAAATAATAGCATCATCCTAACAGATATGTAAGATGATTAGGCTTCATTGGAACAGCCTATAAGCCTAGTAAAGATCTTGTTTTATGTAGGATGGATGGATGCAGACCGACAAACAGAAACATGGATGTACCCTATCAGCTCTTCCTCTCAAAATGGATTAGGATGGGATGGGAATGAAATAAGCATTAACTCCACTGGCTTCCTTAGGCCAATATCATCCAAACCTGTTCCTGTCTCATGTTCTACAGCAAGGCTGTCAAATTCTTGGCCCATGGGCCGAATGTGTCATGCGCTGGCCACGCCCACACCCACGCCCGGTTTAGCGAAGGGGAGAAAAGTCCCAATATGTCACATGACGCCACTGTGATGGCATAAGTTTGATACCCCTGTTCTAGAGTGTGCACATAGGGCTTTTGTCCAGAGTTCTAGATCAAATGGTTCCACTGCTCAACCTTCCTACAATTTCTCCTCACTATCCCTAGGTCCTCCTTGGGTCATGGTATTTTTGACTTCCTACCAGAAGAATCCCTGTCAAAATTCTGTCACTGGATTTCTTCTCCTCCCCCATGAGTTAAAAAGTTTATAAATACTGTGCAATGTGATACAGATAAGCCATTAATGAGGGAAAGAAAGGCTCAGAGTTAGAGTTATCTATTTTTAGCAGAACTGCAAATGATACATTTATAGGGCTATTTAATTATTTCTTGTCGTTTTCCATAAAACCAGCTCATTTAAAACTGTATTTTTTTTTGCAAAGGTTAAACACTCCAGTTTCCTATCTAATAGTCATCAAATTAATTTTAACAGATCCTGCTGTGAGGTACCTGGATTCTTCATTTCCTTTCTAATGCAGCCATATTTTACTGGCACATGTCTTCTTTTTCATACTCCCTTCAACCTCCATGGAGGTTGGCCATTACTAAGGAACAATGAGAATTTTATCTGAAAGTGCTCTCCAAGGCTATGTTTAGTTTTTTTTTTTTAATTCCTTTATAGTATCATGAATAGCTTTGGCTAAAAAGGAAGAGTTTATTTACTTATAATTTAGACTTAAATTATTTGCTTATTTGTAATTGAGATGCACAAAGCTTCCCAACAACATTGACTCTGGGTGGAGTACAATTAAAGCTGACCCATACCTAAAAACAGACACAATAAATATAATAGCAGAATACCCTACCGTGTCCAGACACCATGCCCAGACACTGTACACCAACCTGGATGGGGTGGAGTTTAAAGCTCTAAAGCTTTAAGTTGTAATTGTCTGAACACTCCTTTAATCTTAAACTATCCACTATTGACCTAACCCCATTCCTAAGAGGTCTGTAAGGGGCGTGCATAAGTGCACAATCATGCCTACCATCCATGTCCTATTGTCCCCATTTATTCATACCTATTTCCTGTATTCTTACTCATGTTAATACTTATACTTATTATCTTGTAAGTGATTGTCAAATCAAATAAATAAAATAAAATATAAATAAATAAACTTTCAGGGTATTGATCCTCCAGAGACCAGTCACTGCAACAGAAAAGATATGCCTCCTAGGCCCCATCAGATGGCATTGCTTGACAGAAGAGACAAAGGTATCTGCTTAATAGAGGTTGTTCTATCGCTCGAACAAAGCAGACTTGAGACCGGAGTTGAGTTTAGCTCTTTATTCAATAACCAAGTAACTTCAACTAAAGTCAAGCCGCGGCAGCCCTTTTTATAGTGACTGCTCGCGGCCCGCAACCAATGGCGTTTATTTAAACTTCCCACCGCTTAGGCGGCCAATCAGGTTTGTTGTTATCGACCAATCGCCCAGCGATGGTATCTGTCCAATAGGAATGCAGTATTACAAGTCTGTAAAACAAGTACACTACAGAGGTATCTGCTCTCATGGATCTTATGAGGTAGGAAAAATGTTGGGAGAGAGATGGCTCCTTGCTTAACCAGGTCAGATGCCATTTAGTCTAAATAAATGACTTATATATGGTTAAATGACTTATATATGGTAAATGACTTATATATGGTAACCAACCCATTGAATTATATGGTCAGTAGATAAAAACCCCTTTGGCACCCCCTCCTGTTTTGGTCAGGTTGTATGTCAGGCCTGACCACCACTGATCAGCTAGCAAACCTCAAAATAAAGTTACAAGGAAACCACTTAAAGTCTGTAGAGGAGCACTACTCAGATGATCCTGAGGACACAGATAAACCTCTAAGTGCTTCAACGACCCTCTAAAAGGATGGAAATGACCAGCTGTCTGCAAGGAATATAAATCCTTCCATTCCCCACTATCCTGTCAGAGCTGAAGAAGCTTCTTGGATGAGAAGCGAAACGTCTTCAAAAGAAAAACAAAAATATCCAGTTACCTCCTGAAAAAGCACCTTTGGGAAACCACTTAAACTTTCTCTGCTAGCATTGACCCATGGACTCAAATTGATTAAGTGCACCTCTCTAGGAAGTCAGCCAACACTGGCAAACAAATATAAACCAGAAACCACTCATGATAAGAGAAATCTCTTGTCACAAGACTACACCCTGATGCCAGATTGCTCTCAAATTTGACACCAACGAAGAGATTTACCCACATCCACAGGATAAGGAACAGGCCTTCCCCAAGGTAGGAGCGCCTCAATCTAATATATTTCATATCAAAGTGCATTGTTACTATAAACACCATTACTTTCAGCTTTCTAACATCGTGGTCTACCTTCAATTTCTAGGCTCCACATTAAACTGTCCAATAAAAACTACCTTCCTGTTCAAGCAATCGCCTAGCGTGTTTATTTGTAATACAGCTTGCATTTGAACCCAGAAACTTTTTTTCTTCTAGCAAAATTTAAAAGCTCACTGATAACCAGTCTGTTTCTCTGTGTGTAGTTTTGGCATAACATAGGTATACTGAGTTGTGCCCATAATTACTTGTGCTACTAAACTATGGACTAGTAGCATTTGAGTGGTCTCCAAGAGCAGCCTTCTACAGAGTTTATTGCAGTATTCCTTAGATGAAGTGCTATAAACATAAGGCACACACAATAATAAGTGACTTAAAAGTAATACAATGGTTCTCAACTTACAACCATCCGTTTAGCAAGTGTTCAAAGTTACAATGGTATTGAAAAAAGCAACATAGGACCATTACATTATCCCCATTGTCATGTGATCAACATTTGGGCACTTGGCAACTGAATTTATAACAAGTGCAGCATCCCAGGGTCATGTGATCATCATTTGCAATCTTCTGAGCCAGCTTCTCACAAGCAAAGTCAATGGGGGATGCCGGATTTGCTTAGTGACCTCACGATTCACTTAACAACTGCAATGATTAAGTTAACAACTTTGGCAAAAAAAAGTAATAACATTAGGATGTCACTCACTTAACAACCACATGGCTTGGCAGTGGAAATTTTCATCCCATTTATGGTTGTAAGATGAGAACTAACTGTAAATACAACAGATTCTATATTCAGAACTACCTGACTTTCTACGAAGCTACATGCTATGTTTGCACATATTTGTTAGCCTTCAGAATTTCATCTTAGCATCTGCTTTTTCGTCATGGTAGTAACTTCAAGGAAAATAATTTATGAGTGCAAAGCAGGAGAAATTCATTTTTCATTTTTAAAGCAGATCCGTTTGCAACAAAACACAACCTGATGTGGTGGGAGGTGGGGTGGGAGGAAGGGAAGGGAGGGGGGAACATGAATGTAAATGATAAATTACTTGGCACCTTTTCATTTCTACTCTAATGCTTAAAGCAGAGTAAATTCTAATTGATAGGTTTACTAAGTGCCCTTTTGATCTAGGAGAAATGCCAGGTTATCAAAGGGGAACAGATACCTTAAGGACGTGTGAAACTCCTAGAGCAGTTTTCTTACGCAATAGCACAAAGAAGTCAAATAAACAAACTGTATTATAATGTTTAAAAATATAGAGATTTAATTACATATTTTTATCTTCACCTTGGTTGCAAATAACTGCCTTTGTAATTGCCTTCTAAACTGTGCTGCATAAGTTTTAAAATTTAAAATCTTTGTAACATATAGGCATTCTTGAAACCTTCATCTGGGCTTTTGCCTCCAGTGATTCAATCAATGAATAGTCTGAAACAATCATTTGGCAATAGCAATAGCACTTAGACCTATATACCGCTTTACAGTGCTTTACAGCTCTCTCTAAGTGGTTTACAGAGTCAGCATATTCCTCCCAACAATCTGGATCCTCATTTTACCAACCTCGGAAGGATGGAAGGCTGAGTCAATCTTGAGCCTGGTGAGATTTGAACTGCCAAATTGCTGGCAGCCGGCAGTCAGTAGAAGTAGCCTACAGTACTGCACTCTAACCACTGCACTGCCACCGCAGGTCATTTGGATCCTTACCAGGTTTTTGGGGGATAGGTATGTTGGCTGTTGTCTTCTACCATAGGTTCCCTAAGAATTATTCAGAATGTATGTATGTATGTATGTATGTATGTATGTATGTATGTACACACACACACACACACACACACACACACACACATATATATATAATTTTATTTGTGGTTTGCCCAAATGTACTCTCTCTCTCCCTCCCCCTCTCCCCCCTCCCCCCTCTCTCCTATTAATGAAAACTTTTGTGATATGAACTTACATTAAAGACTCCTCATATACAGCTGCCATCTTTAAATGACATGATTATATATATCTATATTGACAGACATGATATTTCCACCAATAGCGATAAGCTACATTTTTGTTTTCTCAAGCTACATTAATCAGAGAACATATAGTTGGGGTTAGAAGGCGAGCATTTTCAAGTGGTAAGTCACTCTTCTAGTAGTGTCTCTAAAACCAATTGAATTAAACACTTTTCTAATTACTACATAATAGAAACAGATCTTAGTATCGAGCAATGTCTATGAGTCTAAATTACACAGCATCAAATATTCTTTTTCTTTGATTCTTGGCTTCCTTCTCTTGATTTCTCTTCTTACTGTTTAATTTGCTTAAACAGCTAAGAGGATGTGTTGGCAATGTTGCATTGGAAGGTATATTGTGATGTCATTTACATAATTGGATCACTGCAACCAAGAAAATTAAAGTACTGAATGGGTAAATGAAGCGTATGAAGCTAAAGAAAAAGATAACTGAGGTACAAAAGAAATAGTGTAATAGCACTGAATAACACAGAATTGTCATTCTTTACAAAGACAAATGCAAGGCAGGATAAGTAGTTCCTCCTGAATTTTGCTTTAATTTCATTTATAGATTAGTAGTGTAATTAAATATATTATGCTATTTATTGCCACACAGACTTATAATCCACTAAGAGATGGCTTTGTATTTAATAATTGTACTTAATAAAATTATTAACTCAGCTTTATTTCAAAGTGTTTAACATAGATAATGGAAACTTGAAATATAATACTTTTGAAATATATTGGTATTTTGCACAGAAAATTATCACCAGAGGATTACGGGGTTTTTTATCGAGCTTTTTCAAGATGCAAGTAAGTCAAAGTAAAATTCACAGTATTATCTTTATGCAACAAGAATGTGATAAATACCTCCAAGAACAGCATAGAGAATGTTGAAAGCTTTGTGAAAATAAATATTTTCTTTTCAATCCAATCCAGATCCATACACACAAACACACACACATCAACTGCATTATCTCCATCATGTCAAAGCTTTGCAATTGATGAGTTGCTTTTCAATGTGCCACTGTTGTTTCTGCCCATTTAGGCAGTAATCCTCCTCTGAGAGGAAATAAAATGAATTCCATGGATCTGATTTTATGAACTGTATTGTGAACTCTTGTTTAATTAAAACTATCACATTTTTACAACCCACACCCACCTTCTCAGAGGCACCATAGATGATGTCTTTCCTATTATAAAGCTTTCAGCTATTTGAATGCATCCTGATTTCTACATAAAATACACACACGGACAAGGACTTCCTGCCCTTGTCATTTTCTCTTCTTGTCACCTGTGTTTTGTCTGAATAGGAAGAAAGCATGGCAATTACATGCCAATTACCATGCTGGAGAGAACAGTTATTACCTAACACAAATTTCCTGTGCGAATAATATCAGGACAATGGTTTCTTATGTAAAACTGAGCTAGGATGTTACCATGTTATGAAAGTTTCTTGACTCTAAAAGTATTTGTTTTTTTCATATATAAATTTTGTTTAGCATTATATTCAGAAGCTGCAGGCAGTCTTGGGTTTCTTGCTCCCATGTAAATATTTGGAGAATTCAGGTCAGCTGAATTTAGGATGAGTTTCCTAATGTACAGGGGGGAGGGGGAACTAAACTGTTTATATATGAACTTGTCCTATTTCAGGTATAATTGAAGACAGTCTCATGTCTGCAATTTTGTTAGTTATCTAGAGTACTATTAATTGGTGGAAAGGCAAGATAGAAACATGGATTGTCAACTTTCTTAGAGCAACATGAGTCATGGTGGTGCAGTGGTTAGAATGCAGTACTGCAGGCTACTTCTGCTGACTACTGGTTGCCTGCAATTTGGCAGTTTGAATTTCACCATGCTCAAGGCTGACTCAGTCTTCCGTCCTTCTGGGGTCGGTAAAATGAGGACTCAGATTGTTGGGTGACCACTTAGAGAGGGCTGTAAAGCACTGTGAAGTGATATATAAGTCTAAGAATTGCTTGCTATTGCTAACATTCAAGGAAAATAGTTGATCTGACTACGAGTCATTCAGATAATACTGATTCTTCACTACCATTGATCAGGATAACAGGAGTTGGATTTCAACTGTTTAAATTATACAATTCCTGGTTTTGATGGATTGATTATGCAGCATCAAGTAACTGTCATCTCTTAGCAACCCACACAAATACAATCAGCTCTCTGATGGGAACTAATTATATCAGTCCTTGCCACTAAATCATGACTCTCCTAGATGCACCTGTCCCTTTAGAGCTTAAAGTTATCTCAGCAATGAAGGAATTGTTTAAGCACAAGGAGGAACAGTCAAGGAGCTCCAGAAAATAATTAGCCCTTTGCTGGTTTCCATAGCCTTTATGAAAAAAAAGCAAACGTAAATTTCAATTTGTTTTGGAAAAGACTGTGCAACAAACAACGCAATCCATATGGATTATTCTGGTTATAGATAAGCAGACAACTGACCTGCAGTAAAAAGTTATTCCAGGGCCGTCAATGCATTTCCCTCCATTGAAGCAGAGGGATGAGTTCAGCAGCAGTTCAGTGCAAATGTCAATATCCACCTGGCAAAATTCACCTCTGTATCCACTCAAGCAAATGCACTCGAATGCATTGACCAAATCTTGACAAGAGCCACCATTAAGGCAAGGGGATGATTCACATTCCTGATGAGATAAATGATAATAAATTGATCTCAGAGCTTTGAAGCATTATATGGCTTTATGCGAACAGATCTCTGTTCTATCTGGCACCAAGAATTCTACTCTTCATCAGTAAATCGTGTTGTATTTAAGTTTATGTCTTTGAATTAAGCCACTGTTCTCATGTCAATAAGTGTAGGCTTAAGTATATGTTGGTTATAGATTTTTATAACAATACGTGACAAGAATAGAAGATTAATCCATAGAAATCTAACCCACTTCCATTTCTAACAATGAAAGTAAGGTCAAGTAACTTTCACATTGATAACAGGATAAACAAATTTGCCTGATTTACAGGTATATAGTTTTATTTATTTAAGCTTTTCAAAGATTTTAGAAAGTTATAAACAAAAAGCAAGGAAAAAAATCAATAGAAATATTTTTAAGTAATGTTTTTTCTTTGCCTTTGTTTCCCACCTACTAACCTAAATATTTGCACTTTTATTCTGAATACCGAGATATTACCGTTATTGCTAATATCTGTTTAAGTCATTTTGTCTGGTTTTTCTAATTTTTCTCTTTTCCTAGAAACCATATTCCAAATATGTAAATTTCACATGCTGTGTGATATGTAGTATATAAAGAAGTCATTCCTGCTTAATTTGGTTAGATTCCTGTTATGGATACAGTATACAGCCAATTTTGCTATCACTGCATATTCTCCAGTTTTGATCTATTCATTGCATCATTGGCAGGGTTTTTATTTTCCCACATTGGGCCAAATTTGTCCTTGTAGCCTGTCAGTACATAACTTAGCAAACTGTGACATTTTGCACTTATATTTTCTGGAATTACACCTAATAGAAATATTTGTGGTCTTAATTCACATTTTATTTTTATAACTTTCTGAATATACTGATTATTCTTCCTGGTAGGTTGGAGTTTTGTAATCCCCTCATATGATAAAATGTTCCTTCTCTGTTGTGGCATTTGTAATATTTATTGTTATATAATTTGTCTATCTTGGTAATTGTTTATGGCATTACAAAACAGCTATAAAGCAGTTTATACTAATTTTCCCTTAAATTGCACATTGCAGTAAACATTATTGATTTTTTTCCATTACTCTCCCTATTGTTCTACTGTGAAGTTCTGAATTCACTTTACTATATAATTATTCATTTTTTAGTGTTTTCATCAATTGTCTTATTGAGCTCTTTAGTTGCATAATAGTTAATATTACATCAACTTCATAGCATTTTGTCTTGTCTTCATTGTTTTTTATTAATATTATATTGACTGGCACCCTACTACTCTAAAAATTGAGAATAACTGTTGGACAATGAATTCAATTAAAGAGACACAAACGATTTTAAAAATGTGGAAGAAGCATACATAACTTTGATTTACAAAGGAGGAAATGGTCCAGAGAAACTTCAATCATACAGAACAATTTCTCTACTGAATGTTGATTATAAGATATTAACTACAATATTAGCTGAATGTCTAAGGAATTGTGTTTCTAAAATAATACATGCAGATCAAACAAGTTACATTCCCAAAAGGAAGATAAAACACAACAGCAGACTTATAATAAATGTATTATAATGCACCAATAATAAGAAAAAGAATGTGGCAGTAATGTTCCTAAATGCAGAAAGAGCCTTTAATAATTTGGAGTAGCCTTTCTTGCTAGGAACTTTAAACAAATTCAGTCCAGGATAAAACTTGGGTGGAGGTTATATATATTTGGCACAGCAAGGACTACAGTAAATGGAACACTCTTCACAGGTTTTCCAATAAGTTAAGATGCAAGTCAGGAGTGTCTACTCTCTACTTTGCTATTTGTAATCACTTTAGAAGAGAAACGAATATTTGGGAACAATAGTCTAATATATTTAGTTTTGCAGATAATTTTAAAATCTGTGAAAATTCACACTAATTGTTATACCCATTTCTCTTTTATTATAGCTATTTTCCTTAATATGTACACTTACAAGCAATTTTCAGGACTTCTGTACATTCAGGCAGATTCCTTTCCTTTAAATAGGTCTTTTTTTTCCTTTGTGCGATTTTACCTATATACATATTCATTTATTTTTTATTTTTTTTTAAAAAAAGGAGTAGTGGTGTAGAATGCAACACAGAATTAAGAACAGTGAAGACTTTGGTGGACTTGTGTGGAGAAAAAAAATGGAGAAATGGAGGGGGGGGAAATCACCTATTAAACTTTTGTTTATACTGCTTATATTGTTGCTTCTAGTGTGCAGTTTGCAATCCACCATTAAGAATGCATTCACACCAGTGGAAAGCTTTGTTTTTAGAAAATGATGAAAAGTACTTCTCTCCATTAAGGCATCTGGGCATGTTCAGGCACAGTGAAATTTTCCTCCTCAAAATTGAATAATGTTCTGTTCGAGATAAGATTTATTTAACAACAGAACATCTATTTCCTGTGTATTTAAGATTCACCTGCTTAGACTTTCTTCACTTTCATATATCTATACCAGACTTGGGCATTTTATGGCCCATGGGCTACATCTGGCACATGGGTGGCCCCTCTTGTGCATTAGGTGAGGCGTTGGTGGCAGGGGGCATGGTGTTGGCAGCATTGGGATGGAGGACAGGGTGTTAGCAGCAGTAAAAATGAGAAGGTGCAGTCAGGGACTGGGGGGTGGCGTTGGCCCTTCACAAGCTCTCAGTTTCTCACGTGGTTCCTTGGAAAAATTAATTGTCCACCCCTGATCTATACCAGTGGTGGGATTCAAATAATTTAACAACTGGTTCTCTGCCCTAATGATTTCTTCCAACAACCAGTTCCCCAAAGTGCTCAGAAAGTTAACAACCAGTTCTCTCGAAATGGTGCGAACTGGATGAATCCCACCACTGATATATACCCAAATATTGATTTATTAATCATAACTGCCCATCCCATAATAACTGATTTTTGGGTACTATACATCAATTGTATCAGTGAACAAATATCTAAAAATAATCATTATAAAAATATATTAAAAATATCAAACATGAAAATATTATCCAAAATTTAAAATATGTTGGGCCTATGTAAGGTTTTAGATGGAAATGTGAGGTACTTTGTAAAGTTCTGTACTTTAGGAAATGAAACGGGGCCCAGTTGTTGACAGTTATTTATGCCACTATTAATCTTATATTAATTAGGAATAAACTGAGTTGGATCCAAATTAGGATATTTTTTTGAGGATATAACTACATTACATTTACTGGTAGTTCCCCTCTACTTATCATAATTGCACTCAGAATTACTGTTGCAACTCACTGTGGTTGTAAGGTGAGGCACTCGCATGACTGGAAGTAATTTACTAGTAATTTTTGCAGCAGTTGTCAAGCAAACCCATTCATCTATTAGTACTTATTGCTACTAATACTGGAAAGTGGTAAAAAAAAAAAAATCACAAATCAGTCACATGACTGCAGAATGCCATAATGGGTCATAACATTGATCAATCCAACATGTGGCCATGGCAGTCAATGTGACCATTTATGATGGGTGGAGTGTTTTACTGTCCATAAAACACCCATTCTGTGGCCATTCTAATTTTTGGACATTTAGATAGAATAGAATAGAATAGAATAGAATAGAATAGAATAGAATAGAATAGAATAGAATAGAATAGAATAGAATAGAATAACTAAGTTGGAAGGGACCTTGGAGGTCTTCTAGTCCAACCCCCTCTTAGGTAGGAAACCCTATACCGTTTCAGACAAATGGCTATCCAATGCCTTCTTAAAAACTTCCAGTGTTGGAGCATTCACAACTTCTGGAGGCAAGTTGTTCCACTGATTAATTGTTCTGTTAGGAAATTTCTCTTTAGTTCTAGGTTGTTTTTCTCCTTGATTAGTTTCCACCCATTGCTTCTTGTCCTGCCCTCAGGTGCCTTGGAGAATAGCTTGACTCCCTCTTCTTTGTGGCAGCCCCTGAGATATTGGAACAGTGCTATCATGTCACTCCTAGTCCTTCTTTTCAACAAACTAGAAATACCAAATTCCAGCAACCGTTCTTTATATGTTTTAGCCTCCAGTCCCCTAATCATCTTTGTTGCACTTCTCTGCACTCTTTCTAGAGTCTCAACATCTTTTTTCCATCGTGGTGACCAAAACTGGATGCAGTATTATATGCAGAGCTCAATTTCAACATTGAGCTCAACAGAAATGATAGTAATAACATGTTTTTTTCCCCCCACCAAAATCTTTTAAAATGCTTAATGATACCTCATCATGACTGTAGGACTACCTGGAACATAAAATTATACAACACTGAATCACAAGTTGAATAAGGTTGTGATTTGCCCCATTCTTTTGCAACAGGTTAGTGTCTGTCTGCCAAGCTGTTGAAATAACAAATCTAAGTACTTTAGGTGAAATAATTTTTGCAAATAGTATAGATATATTGCTTCTATGTTCACAAAAACAAAGTGAATATTTTAAAGTAAATCAGTGCAGTAATAAACAGATTTCCTTATGACACAGGAGTTATTTTTACTTAAATGTATGCAGTTATTTTTACTGAAATGCAAATGAATCCAAAAGGGACTATATGAAAACAATGTGCTTTCTTTCTCAGAATTCCAGCTGGAAAATGTAGGATCATTTATTACAAAACATTATATAAAGTAATTGAATTATACATCCCATGGGAAGGGATACTTTGCATACTATTAAAAATAAACCTCAACCCTATAGTCTGCACTAAATTAATTAAAATACTTGATGAAGCCTACTAAGTCAATTTTGTTTTTTAAAAATCAGTCTTTCTTTGGAAACAGCAGTTTCCAATTAGTGTCATTCTATTTTTATGAACTTAAAAATATACTTCATTTCTTTTTTTTTCCTACTCATTTTCCTCTAGCTTGTTAGCACTTCAAATTATTCTTATAGTTTTCTTCCCTTTATATTCTATATGTGAAATTTGTAGGTCCTGAGTTAATCATTCACTGAAAAAAAAATCATTTTAATTATTGGGAAGTATTAGAATAATAAATAAGCTAGGCATAAACACACACACAATACAGAAGCAGAATACAAACTGTTTTAATAGTTAATTTCAAATGAAGGAGGGTTACATTTGTAAAAAAAAAATCTTATTTCAGCTTTTAAAATACCTTTTTTGACACTTCCCACTGACTTCCTAAGTTATTAGAAAATGACAATTATTGCTAAATAACTAAATATTAGTTATAGTAGGTGGGTTAGTCTCAAGTGAGGCATGCTTAAATCCTAGAAAGCAGACAGGTAATATACTTTCACTGACACTGAGAGGTGTTTGTTACGTCTGGAGTGTGGGCGCAAGGAACAGAGACGAGGCATCGAATAGTGACTCCAACTCTTTATTAGTGACTTCAGAACAGAGCAAAATACTTGGGCAGCAGCAGCTCCTTTTATAGAGCTGGCTGCTGTCACAACAACCAATGATTTGAGTTTGCCGCGCTGGGAGCGTCCAATCAGCGGCGACCCGCTATCAGCCAATCAGATCAGCCAGAAACGACCAATCACGATCCGCTGTTCGCGGGCCAATCAGAAGTGCAGGATTACAAGCCTGCCGTGGAAGCAAAACTATTTAGGATTTTAAACTAACGCGTTTGCTTAGTTCGTAACACCCCTCCCCCCTAGGTTCCGTCTGAGGGGTGGGGTGATGTATTCTCGCAAGTAAGCAGGTCGTTTCACCTGTCTACCTGATCTGCGTTGCTCCACCAGTCCTTGCCATGACTCTGGTTCCGATGGGCTGTTCGCTGGTCCAACCTCTTTGCTGGGCGACTCAGGGTTGTCATCCCTGCCTCCATCAAGGCTGTCATCCGGATTCCCTGGATTTGCTGCTGTCGCAGTGCTGCTTTGTGGCGAGGTGATCATCTGGTCCAGCTCTCCTTCGGAAGGTGAATATCCCAGGGTTGGTTGTGCTGATTTCTGGGTTTGAGTACTGGGTCGTATGCTAGCTCTTTTCCGGCCCCCTCGATTTCCCTTCCCCCCCAGGTTTGAGGTTCAGGGCTTGTGACGGGAGTAGGTGCCAGTCTGGAGCGAAGTTGATCGATGTGGCGCTTCCACATTTTCCCGTCAGCAGTTTGTAAACGGTAGGAACGGGGCCCCATAAGTTGAGTTATGGTAGCGGGGTCGCCTACCTTGAATGTGCGATACCTGCTGCTGGACCCCAGGGGCTTTTCCGGTGTGTAGGCAGGGTGTAGGCGGTCAAGATGTGAGCGAAGTTTCCGGCCCATCAGGAGTTCGGCTGGGGTTTTGTTTGTGGTGCTGTTTGGGGTGATATGTTGGAGTAGGAGCATCCTGGTCACCTTATCATCGATGTCCCCTTGCTCCATCTTGTGTAAAGTTTTCTTTATGAATTGGACCATTCGCTCAGCCCTGCCATTGGCCGCAGGGTGAGCTGGTGATGTTAAGGCGTGGCATATCCCCCGGTCTGCTAGGTACTGTTCAAATGCAAGAGCAGTGAATTGGGGTCCATTATCTGAAACCAGGACATCTGGTAACCCGTGCGTAGCGAATAGTCTATTTAGTTTTTTAACGACTGCTTCTGTGGTGGTGCTCTTCATTTTGTGGACCTCTAGCCAATTGGAATAGGCATCCACAGTTATGAGAAATGTATGCCCCTGGTAGGTCCCGCAAAATCGATGTGGATACCGGACCAGGGACCCCGGGGTGTTTCCCATTCAGTTGGCGGGGCTTTTGGTGGAGCTGAGCGAGTTTCCTGACACTTGGTGCAGGTGGCCACCCAGGTTTCTATTTGCTTATCTATACCTGGCCACCAAGTGTAGCTCCTCGCTAGTGCCTTCATTCGCACGATGCCAGGATGTCCGTTGTGCAATAGTTTCAGAACTTTATGCTGTAGCCGCTCCGGAATGATCACTCTGTCTCCCCACAAGACGCATCCTCTTTGTGAGAAAAGCTCTGTCTGTTGGTTTTTGAATGGTTTGAAGGTGTTGTTGGGTTCGTTGTCAGGCCAACCTCTTTCCACCCAACTGAGGACTCGTGCCAAACAAGGATCCTTCCTTGTTTCCGAGGCGATGTCTTGTGCAGTCAGTGGTGGTGAAGGAAGGGTTTCGATTTGTAGCATGGCTAGGGTTGGAGCTGGGTCGTCTATGACTTCGGGTAGCGGTGAGCGACTCAAGGCGTCAGCGTGGGGAATGGCTTTACCCGGGCGGTGTAGCAGTTGGTAATCGTATGCGGCTAAAAATTCTGACCAACGTGTCATTCTTGGCGATAAGATGTGGGGTGTTGGTTTGTCTCCCGCTAAAATGCCAAGTAATGGTTTGTGATAGGTAATAATGGAAAAGGGTCTTCCATATACATACTCATGGAATCGTTTGATCTCAGCCACAATAGCGAGAGCCTCTTTATCAAGTTGGCTATAGTTTCTCTCAGTTTTAGATAAGGTTCTTGAAAAAAACGCAATAGGTGCCTCAGTACCGTTTGGCAGGACATGGCTCAGGATGGCTCCTACCCCAAACGGTGAGGCATCGCAGGTGACAGTTAAGGGTAAAGTCTCGTTATATTGTATCAATACAGCATCTGAAGTTAGAAGGTCTTTTACTTGCTGAAAAGCTCGCTCTTCCCGATGTCCCCAGACCCAGGAAGCCTTCTTGTCGAGGAGCCTATGCAGGGGTTCAGCAACAGTCGCCTTCTGAGGCAAGAAGATGTTATAAAAATTAATGAGTCCAAGGAAGGCTTGGAGGTCTGTTTTATTTCTAGGTCTTGGGGCGTTTTTTATTGCAGTCAGTTTTTTCTCAGTAGGGTGAATTCCCTGTTTGTCAAGAAGGTACCCCAGGAATTCAACCCTCTCCGTACATAGTTGGCATGTGTCCTTTTTGACCTTCAGGCCAGTGTCTTTAAATTTCTGGAGAACCATTCTGAGTCATTTTTCTAATAGGCTTCTAGTGGGGGCAGCTATCAAGACATCATCGAAGTAGGGCACGACCCCTTTTATGCCCTGTAGCAATCTTTCCATCAAACTTTGGAAAATGCCAGGTGCTACACTCACTCCGAATTGAAGTCTATTACACTTGAATGCCCCTCTGTGCGTGACTATAGTTTGGGCCTCTGCAGTCTGTGCATCTACGGGCAACTGCTGGTACGCCTGAGCTAGGTCCAATTTTGCGAATATTTTTCCACCTCCCAGGGAATGAAGAAGGTGTTGGACCACAGGTACAGGGTAAGCGCTCTGCTGGAGCGCGTGATTTAGGGTGGCCCAGTAATCCCCACAAATTCTCAAAGATCCGTCAGGTTTTATGGGGGTTACGATTGGGGTCTCCCATCGGGCGTGGTCAATCGGTTCCAACACGCCCTGGGTTATTAATTTGTCCAGTTGTTCATCAATCTTTGGCTTGAGTGCAAAGGGCACTTGACGAGGCTTAAGGCGAATGGGCACAACCTCGGGGCTGAGGTTAAATGATATGGGGGATCCCTTGTACTTGCCTAGCTTCTCGGTGAACACGTCCTGGAATTCCTGGACGAGGGCCGCTTCCCAGTCATCACTTCCGGTCTGGTTGATGCCAGCTAGTTCAATTCCTAATGGCGCGAACCACTGCAAGCCTATCAGGCTGGGCCGATCTCGATCGACGACGGTCAGAGGTAGGGTTGCGGTGTGGTCTTTGAAGGATACTTGGACGTGGCTGGAACCGGCAACTGGAATTCTGTTTCCTTGGTAGTCTTTCAATATGATTTTTTGAGTGCTGAGGTCCTGGCGACGGATGTCAGGGATCAGCTGTTTGAAGGTTTTCCAGGAGACCATGGATAGGGACGATCCAGAGTCAACCTCCATAACACATGGTCGATTCTCAATGGCGACCTTCACTCGGATTTTCCTTGCATCAATGGATGAAGCATGGCCGATGGTGATGGTCTGATGAGCCTCTTCTCGTCTGGACGAAATGGCAGGTGCTCGATTTCTGTAGTGGTGGTTCCATTGATTGCTTAGGCGGTCCCGAATTACTGGTGGGGTGCCTGTTGTCTGCCGGAAATTATTTTCTCTTCTGGTTGGGCTGGACCCTCGCTTGCTTCTGCAGACCTTTGCGATGTGGCCTCTCTTTCCACAGGAACGGCAGAGTGCGTCTAGGAATTTGCAGTCTGATCGCAGGTGATTTCCCCCGCATCCAGCACATTGGCACGGAGGTTTGCGATTTCGCTGGTCTCGCTGGTCGCGTTCTGACCTGAGTCTGTTGACCTCCTCTTCCTCGCTTTCTGATGAGGATTCGAGGTCCTCATGGTGGGTGGTCGTTGTGTGCCTCTTGGAGAAAGGCGTAGTGTCACTGGCGAATTGGCGGTGCAGTGTGTTCGCTCGGCGCATTCGAGCGGCTGACTTCCTGGTTGCTTCTGCTGCAGTAGCATTGGCGATGACATCTGCGAGGGCGATGTCTCCCTTCGCCATAATCTTGCTCTGTGTTGTGGGGTGTTTTAGGCCCAGAACAATTCGATCTCTCATGGCTTCCTCGAGATTTGCGAAGCCACAGAGTCCCCCCAGGTTCCTGAGGTCAGCGATGAAGTCTCCAACACTTTCGCTTTCCTGTTGGTCCCTCTGGTAAAACTCGTGTCTCCTGATGAGTATTGGCACTGCCGGTGCATAATGGGCCCGGAGGATTGGGGCAAGGTTGTCCCAGTCCATTGTCTTGACTTCTGCCGGTTTCGCAAGTGCTTTCGCCATCTTAAAAATGGCGGGCGCGCAATGGGTCAAGAACACAGCTCGTTTCTTGCCAGGCGTAGCATCTTTCAGATTGTTGGTCTCCAGGAACATCTGGAACCTGTCTATATACGAGTCCCAGTCTTCGTTAGCCGGGTCGAATGGAGCGGGTGGTATAGTGCTGCTGGTCATTCTGCCGCTTCTTGGTGCGCTCTCAGCCACGTGTTCTGTTAGCGTTCGGTGAGTGTTCAGTCATCTCTATCATCTCCGCATCCCACCCTCGTCGCCAGTGTTACGTCTGGAGCGTGGGCGCAAGGAACGGAGACGAGGCATTGAATAGTGACTCCAACTCTTTATTAGTGACTTCAGAACAGAGCAAAATACTTGGGCAGCAGCAGCTCCTTTTATAGAGCTGGCTGCTGTCACAACAACCAATGATTTGAGTTTGCCGCGCTGGGAGAGTCCAATCAGCGGCGACCCGCTATCAGCCAATCAGATCAGCCAGAAATGACCAATCACGATCCGCTGTTCGCGGGCCAATCAGAAGTGCAGGATTACGAGCCTGCCGTGGAAGCAAAACTATTTAGGATTTTAAACTAACGCGTTTGCTTAGTTCGTAACAGTGTTAAACTTAACTTGATGGCATTGGTGATACTCCTGAATTTTAGAGCAAGAATCACATTTGAAACATGAAGACTTATTTCCCCTTTCCTTGGCTGGTCTTAAAATCCTTGATACCCTCCAATGTTGTACTAGAGAATTCCAGTCCAACAATGCACCCTGGAGGATTGAGGTGAGAGTGGGGACAGATTTTATGTTTCTATATACATTACTGTTGTCACTGTTTTTATTCTAAAATAAGATGGAGAACCTTTGGCCTTCAGATTCAATCTGTCTCACAGCCCTGTTTCAAATTGTAATAGATAACAAGAATGAGCTGTGTGTAAGTCCCTTAAAATCAAATAGCAACAGTTTGATTGGGTAGAGTTTCAAATAATCCAGGCTGTTCTGACTTAGGCTTCACCAAAATTACGAAGAAGACTCCTCGTCTGGACAAAACCCCTTTTTATTAGGCTAATGTGAATTCCTATTATTCACATCCAGCAAAATCCCGGCAGTCTTTCAAGAATGATTTACAACCACAGACTTTATCAGGCTTGGAGAGTTGCCAGGTCGATAGCTTCCAAGCACAAAGCTGTACAAGGAGTCACGAACAAATCTTCACCCTAATTAAATGAACTAATTGTCTCCTGCAAACACCACTCCCCTATCGCTCCTCTTTAATCCCTATGGGAGGGGCCATTCACCATCCACCTGTGCCTTTACTCCCAAGTTGACCATTGTTCCTTCACTGTTCCCTTCTCCTGGCAGCTCTGCGCATGCGCACATTGGGAACAGGCTCCAGCTGTTCTTCTGCCCCACTGATCTCCAACTCCAAAGGCAGCTGATAACTGTCAGATGGCCCTGGTCCCATCTCTGCCTCCAAAGCAGAGCACTTGTCAGAGCCTTCCCCAGATTCCAGGGCTGGCCCATGTTCTTCCCCAACCTCCTCACTGTCCGAGTCTGCTACCAGCTCCACCAGCTGCTGGCGGGCCACAACACTGGCAGACTACTGGCTTGTGAGATGCCAATCATTTTGCATGTCTGGTTTTTTTTTTCCTCCCAAACTTGGCAACTTTAAGATGTATGGACTTCAACCCCCAGAATTCCCCAGCCACTATGCTGATTGGGGAATTCTGGGAATTAAAGTCCACACATTTTAAAAATTACCAAGTTTGAAAAACACTAATTATTTACATACATACATACATACATACATACATACATACATACATACATGTAAAAACTCTTTTATTTTGAAAAAGGCATCTTTTCCCACTTTTCCTACATTTAGTTTCTGAGGAGATACACACATTAAGATAGTTGTGCTAATAGAACAGAAGGAATCAGCATCTGCTCCTTAATGGATTAAGTTACAAGCTCTGCAGAAAATGTAATGCCTCTTTTGGAACAAATGAGAAAGGGAAATCCAATAAGTTAGATTCCCTAAAGAAAAATCACAAACGTTAACTGAAGTAATTACAATGGGATACATTTCTGAAGAAGAACAAAACCATCAGAATGGAAGAGTTTGGTAGAAGACTCTCATTCCAGAGGTAAATGAGGAAAAGTGAAGTCCTTTACCATTCCTGGCTCCTCCCGAACCATTCATAGATGTGAAGGATTAGACCCATAGGACCAGCATACATATTTATTATGTATTATGCATTTTTATTCCTCTCTGAAGATATAATCCCAGAACGGTTGGCAGCAAAGAATAAACTAATTACAATGAAAATTTAAAGCACACACACCCATAAACAATACACTGAAAAGCACAAAATGAAAAAAAGAATGTACAGCAGTTAGCAAGATTAAGAACCATTTTTAATGTAGAAATACGATTTCACTTTGTCTGGGTTTTCACTCCATAATGTCAAAATCCAGAACCCACATAATGGCTGAATTCAATGTGTGAATCCATCCATTATCTGAATGGGGTTATGTAGTACTGAATCAAGATATAAATCCAGGAAAAGGCCAGAAAATAAACCATGCTATGGTGCCAGGGATTCTTTCAGAGGGAGGAAAAATTGTCCCAACAGTTTCTTGGGAAGGGTGGCTCAACATTAGCAGAACTAAAAATGATAAGCTAGCCATTATTTTGGAAATGAGGCCATTGTTTTGCTCCCACCACTGTACCTAGCACTATTCAGAGGCAAAATGGGATGAGAGATGCAGTTGCTATACAGACACAAACTATAGTGAATATTCATACAACACAGATACAGACACACATCACACATCATACATACTGTCATGGTGGTGATTTTTTTAAAGTATATATCTTTGATTTCAGATCTCGAAAAGATTGTCAGGAAAATGCCTTTAGATACACATTAGTGAACTTCCAAAAGTAGGTTCCCTTAGATCTATCATCCCAAGGCACTTTAAAGACAGTTTAGAATGCAAGAACTAAGAAATATAAATGATTTTCTATGTTCATTCCCTTTTCCAGTGAAACAATATTGTAAATCCTTTGTCAGAGTTAAATTCCCTGTGCATTTTCCTGGCTTTTAATATTGAGCAGAAGAACTAAATGTGCTGACCTTCTAAGATGAAGGACATTTGAAGCTGACACTCTATAGTTAGCACTGAATACTGGTTGCCGGCTTATATAGCAATGGAATTGAACATAAGGGTAATGCTAGGTAATGCCTTCCTTTCAGAGCTTTTTATTGCTGAAGTTGTCACGTGCACAGCATCATGCATAAATGGAACTCAAACTCTTAATGGATTGATAATATGAACTACCAAAATCAAAAGAAATAGACCTTCACAAGGCAAAAAAGTATGAATTATCCTAGAATGCTAATTGGAGATAGCAAATAATTGTTTTGAATGGCCATTTAACTCCTCTTGTACCATTGAGATATATTATAGAACAAAACTTCTAATATGATAGTATTAGAAGTTAGAAGTTAGAATATAATTTTCTAGAACAAATGTACTACATATATAATCAATTAAAGTTTTAATTAAAACACTGAAACTATCTGAGAATGAGGCTAGCTGACTAATATCTACAAAACAGAAATGGAGCAAATTCCAGTTACTCCACTGATACTTTTATTTTAAACAATGGATTGTCTGCACTGTAGCTTTTTGGTTTGCATATTTTTATGCATGCATGCATGGTTTGCATATTTTTATGCATGCATGCATGCATCTGTCTTTCTGTCTGCCTCACTTCTAGAGCCCCCTAACTCCAGAACTATTATGGGCAGCTTACATTTTTTTTTTTAAAAAAAGAGGAAACTCACAAAATCAGAAAATAATAATAGTCACCAACAAGGAACAGTAAAAAAAAACACACCACTCTCTCCCTTTTATATTGCCCATGATAAAGGGGTCTGGCAGCCACCTAACCCAACCCAACCCCAAAAGCCAGGTTTTCAAGACATGTTTAAAGGCATGCAGGATAGGGCACTTTGAATTTCTTGGGTGGATGCTGCTTAGGTCCAGCTGTGTTACACTGTTTAGTCAATGGAACCAAGAACACGACTGTTCTGTCTTGCTTGTACAGAATGGGCAGAAATCACGAGAGATGGTCCCTCAGGTAAGTAGGCCCTATGCCATGCAAAATTTTATAAATGATAACTGCCTTTTGAATTGCACCCGGAAGCTTTGTGGTAACCAGTACAATTTGCAGAACAGATAATGTTATATGAATATAACAAGACCTGCTCATGCCACTACATTTTCCACCAATGGCAATGACTCTGGACGGGTTACATTAAAACCAACAAAAATAAATCAACAATCCAGATAATAAATGACCAACTAATTCAATTTATAAAAGAGAAAGTAAAATCCATTTAACAGCAGAAACTGCTTAATCTCCCAGTCCATAGGCCTGGGGAATAGCCAGGTTTTTAAAGACTTATGGAAGGCTAACAAGTCAAAGCCTTTCCTATCTCCAGAAGGATGCTGCACGCCCTGCAACAAAAAAGCAGCACTTCTGATTCAACGTGTCATGTCCCAGGTGTTCTTCCTTAGCCAGAAAGGACAAGGTTCTGACAAACAGATGGTCAGAGAAACAATGCCAAATATTTTGTCCATTTTCTCATAACAGACAGAATCAAACACTCTCAGTGAACTGAGCAAAGCCAGGCCTTCATCACCTTAATCCAAATAATCCAATCTGTCCAACTCTGAGCCACTTTATTCACCAATGTCTAGAGTATTTTTCTCATTGTCCACTAGATTATTGTATGCTATGCTCCATCCTCCCATAAAAAAGAGTTTGTCATCTGAAAAGACCATTCGATCTTCAGTCCAGTTTCTATAAATGGAGTGATAAGAAAGATGAATCTTTCTAGCTCAAAGGCTTATTTCTTCATAAAATGTATTTCTTTGTCATAGCGGCATCAAGTTATTGAGACTTTTCCCCCTTAGCTAAACTGGATGTGGGCGTGGCCAGTGTATGACGCATTCAGCCCACAGGCCGCCAGTTTGACACCCCTGTTCTACAACAATGTCAGAAGAGGTTGAGGGGGCTTCAGAAAAATACAGATTGCTGAATTTGACCAGACTGTTCTGGATCATGGACATTTTAGAGATGCCAGCTCTCATGAACTTTCTTGTAGTTCAAGAGCAGCAAACTTTGTTTATTTATTTATTTCACTCAAAGATGCAATCTTGTGAGTTCTGGACCACAGTGTTAGACAAGAAGCAGTAGTCTTGTAGTTCATACAAAGTTTCTTATGCTTATTTTGAAAAGAAAACAGCTCCAAATTATGCCTTTAAAATGCAATACAGTTTGAGTTCCAGAACTTTATCCTAAAATGCAAGGGTTTTACTAAATCTTATATGCTTGATAGTCATTTGTTTTAAAGAGAATATTTACATTAACATCAAATTCACATCTTGAGTTGGTCCACCCAGGATCACAGCTGCAGCGATATCCATCTATGAGATCAATGCATCTGAAAAAGAAAGTACTGCTTTATATACAACCCAAAGTAATTTTTGTCTTTCAGACAAAATACCAAGCATATTATTTTGCTATGCCTGTAACATATTAGATTAATTCTGATATGTTTTTGATTTCTGAGATAATTATCTGTTATTCATACAAGTTTATGTTGGAAACCCTTCCTGTAGTATTTTCACTTCATGTATATTGGTCTCTACTCCCCAAAACAAACAAACAAACAAACAAACCAAAACACGTTTCAGCTTGCTGGAATGCAAATAGTATAGGAAACCAATGTTAAGTATATTAACACCTAATTTCAATCAATTATTGAAAATTGCTGTATGTCATTACATTCAAATGAAAGAAGAAATGAGATAATGTACCACCACATTGCACTAGCTTAAACTGGCAACATCTGTTATCCATTAGCTGTGTCTGTGGTTTGATTTTATGGAATAATATAATTTGAAATATCTGCAACAATCTTCCTGACATTACATTTTAAACATTGCTAGGCCTTTAAAAAAACCACAGGGTAATAAAAGTAAAAAAGAAAAAAACCAAGAATCACCTTCCATGAAGACAAGGTGTTGAGGAACATTCATCAGTATTTGTTTCACATTTTATGCCAGTAAAACCACGTTGGCAATAACACTTGTAATAGTTGATGTGATCAACACAGGTTCCATTGTTGAGGCAAGGTGCTGAGGCACACTCATCTATATCCACTTCGCACTGCTTACCTGAAACACAATTTTACAAAAGGAGAAGTGAAATTTCTTTTTTTGTCCTGTTCTGAGTCTTTAAGAGAGGACTGATTTTTATTGCTTTCTTTTAAAAAATGCATTTGTATGCATAATTTTTTAAAAGAGCCGAGATCAGGCCTGAAATCTACTTTACAGTTAAGTTACCACACACAATAGTTCTTTTTAAGTTAGAGTTACCACACACAGTAGTCATTAAAGTACCGTATATGCCGGCGTATAAGACGACCCGGCGTATAAGACGACCCCCCAACATTTCCACTCAAAATATAGTTTGTTATATACTCGCCCCCTCTTCCGCACGCCTTCCACTTTTGCAAAAAGGAAGAGCCGCGGCGGCGCTTTGCAATGGCAGCAGCGGCTCCTGGTTTTGCCTTTCCCTTCCCAAGGCAACGCGGGACTGGAGCCGTGCGGAGCTGCGCCAGCGGTAACAACTCCTGACAGCCCCAGCCGGATACCTCAGCGGAGCTTGGGCGGTGCAAGCCTCGTTTCCTTGGGAGCTGGGAGAAGGCTGGCTGCTCCTTTCGGCTTCACGGGATTCGTTTCCACAGTGCGCAAAAGTGCCTCAGCCGCGGGCAGCCGCAGTGCTTCCCAATTACTATTTGCCGGCGTATAAGACGACCCGGCATATAAGACGACCCCCCCCAATTGGAGGCATGTTTTTCAGGGCAAAAAAGTCGTCTTATACGCCGGCAAATACGGTAGCTCAGAGTTCTTTGAATGCTATATGTGCAACTGAAAATATAGGAAATTGTTATTTATTATACTATTTTCACTTAACAAGAAGCTTTCTCTAATTATCTTACCAAAAGAGCAAGAGATCAAGCACAAACAGAAAGGAACTCCACTGTATGTATGTATGTGTGTGTTATACTTAGCTCCTAGATTAAAACACAAGTAAATCAAAAGGCTCTTCCACAAGGAATTTAAGATAGTGTTGAATTATCTTACATACTTTTAATTTCATAATCTCCTTAGGAGGTCAATCAAAAAGACAGGGCTGCAGTTATCCAGAGAATTAATTTGCTTCAGTGACCTGTGAATTGGGCCTCAAATTTCAAGAAATATGAGATCCAAAACAAATAGAAGAGTAGTTCACACCAAACATAGATTTGGAATTTGGTTAGTATTTCCATATTTTCCTCTAATTTTGTGTTTGAATTTTGTTTGTGAATTTCCTTGCATAATTTTAAACATTTGTTGATTATTTTTATGAAGCTGTATATGATAAGTGGTATAGTATCTTGCTGTAAGTCATCTTTATTTTAGTAGCTCCTATTGTTCTGACATCATAGCACTTGCAACCAAACTCGGTTTCTCACAGAAGAATGCTCAAAATAGGAAATGTGTTTTGCTTTGAGCTTGGAACAAAAGAAGCCCATTTAAAAACTATATTTTAATAGTCTACACCAGCTTGTTCCATCAAAGGACACTTTTTGAAACAAATTAAATATTTTGTTCCAGACATCAAATCAAACTTTCTCACTTGAAATAGTCCATTTTGAAAAAAGAAAAAAAGTTTTAAGATAGAAAGGCTTAGGTTTTTTAGAACATTAACTCTCAAAACACTGCTGTTCAGAATGGTTTACTTCTGCAATTAAAGTAAAACAACTTTTGCTGTGATCTCCCCTGAACACAGGACGTTTGTCTTATGTGTGAGATGCTCAAAATGGCAAAACAGCCTGAATCCAAAATGTGTTGCATCTTTTCCCATTTTTTTATGATTTGGTATGCAAAAAGGGAGGGGAAGGATAATCTTCATGCTCCCTTCAGGTATAGAGGGCAACTTTCTGCTATGGATAACCTCTTTTATTCATATTCTATGAATTCATATTTCAAGGCCATATTGAATGGCCTTTCTGCTGCAGCAAGACATCAGAAAGATGATGAAAATAGGAATGGAAGGAGCAGAGCTCAGTTCAGAGATTACAAATGTAGATAGTGTCTTATGTAATGTACATGAGCTCACATAATTTTAAAGGTTACAACAGATTTTCCAGAATTATTATGATACAGAATACAAGACAACCAGCCAGCAGTGAGACACAAGGTAAAATGAAGTAGAAATACTGAGTGGGGTGAAAAGAAACACTATAATAGTAACAGCTATAGGACAAGAAGTAAACATTACAAATTGGCTATTAATTGGAAAAAAATATTTGGGGTAAGACCAAGAAGATATAAGTTCACTTTTCTACTTGTCCATGGACATCAATGAATGACAATGGGATGGTCTGCATCTGAGCTAGATCTATGTCACAAGCTTTTTCATGGAGTATAAATTGAGAGGATACCTCTTGTGTACCAAGGCTAAGTTTTAGAAAGCTAGATGAGACATAAAGTGAGAACTGAATAAAGGTATTTAACTAATTGATCAATGGGAAGGAGAACAGCCTGAGCCTTATGAAGGGTGGTTTAAGAGGTTCATACACTCTTGCCAGCCAGAGATTCCTAATCTTGTAGGTCAGGCAAAATAAGGAGACATGAAGCCAGAAATGGTCTTTATAGATAATGAAGAATTTCATTTGAGGAAGGCAGAGGAAAACCCTGTAGGCTGGAAAGCAGAGTGGATAAAAAGAAAGATAGCTTTAAAGTGGCCCAATTTCTTGCCTTTTGTAACTTCTGTTTCTAGTCTGCAAACCATCCTGTGAAAGTGAAGCCTTTGAAGCAGTGGTGGTATTCTACCAGTTCGGCCGGGTTCAGCTGAACCAGTTCGCTCTGACAATCAGCTGCTGGGCCCACTTGCCTGCCCTGGCTCTATTCTGACCTTTATTTCCTGGTTTTCAAGCTCAACTGCTTTGCTACGCGTCAGCTGTTTAACACACAGGGAGATTGCAGGATTGCAGGAGAAGGTCAGTAACTAACCCTCTGCATGCACGCGCTCACTGGACCGGTTGTTACACGGGTTGAATCACACCCCTGAGCCATGCCGAGCAAGCCACACCCACTGAACCGGTAGTAAAAAAAATTGAATCCCACCACTGCTTTCAAGTGGAGCCATTTGGGCAAATACAGATGCCCCAACATGTCCTATCGTACTTTTTATTCTGGGATGGGGGGGGGATTTGGAGTGGCTGCAGCGAAGATAATATCTATTTTTCTTCCTTCTGCTATGGTTAACAGAAAGAGGGAATTCCAAAAAGATGTTTTATTGCCTCGTTGCTGAATCAAATCAGATAACATATGAATCCCATTTCACTGATTCGATATACAATGTCTACATGGGTTTCAACCTGATTATGGAAGCTACATGTGTAGGGATTCCTAGGTTATAAAAAACTATTTTCCTGTGCAAGCTGGTAACAGGGGAGTGTACATATGTGAATAAAATTCCTGCAAGAGAGTTTCTTGGTCTGTTGCGGTAAAGAAGAAGTGATAATGTATCTTTGGTATACAGATAAAACAATCGAGTTTGTGATTCACCCACTCACTTCCCTAAGACTTGTTCCCCCCCCCCCCATACTATCCTACTAGCCAAGAATGAAATTTCAAAGAAAATTTTGAGCATGTATCTGGACCTTAGCTATCCCATGGCATTAGATTCCTAAATTAGAAATAACAATATTAGCTATAGTTCAAAGGGCAGCTTCATGTGAACTTTTTCTATCATTCCACAATGACCTTTTCTTGACAGCAACATAAAGTCTGCAAAGTGTATATAAGTAATTTCATTTTGGTGAACGCTTGCCTTTTTCTGTTTTGATTTTCACCATCCTTTTTATATACTGTATATTTAGAACATGTATCCCTGCTTTAAACAATGCCCTTCCATTGACTTTTGCTACAGTGAGATGTGGGCAGTATTAAGAAGCAGAATAAGAGTTTTAAACCATGCAGAAGACCCATCCTTTCTCCTCACCCCCAGTGGTCCGCAAAGCTGGAAAGGCTGGGGCTACTCTATAGCAGGCCTGGGCATTTTATGGCCCCCAGGCCACATCTAGCCCTTTGGCTGTTCCTGTCTGACCTGCATAAATTGCTTTTATTTTGAAGGTAATTGCTTTCTTATTTAGTTACATATGTGCATGCATGCTTGCCTCTGCACCTTCACAGTTCTCCATAACAGTCCCTGTTTTGAGAAAATTAATTGCCCGCCCCTGCTCTAAACAATCTAGTTAATATCTCAGCTTCCTTCCTAAAATGGGTCATCTACTTTTTTTAATTATAGCCCTCATTATGTTACACTGCATCTAATGGAGTCTTCTCTAAACAGAAGCTGAGAATCCCCAGTTTAAAATGTATCTTCTACTTCCTAACTCCAAGGAGCAGGCAACTATGTTAGAGATCCAGTGCAAAGTACCCAGTTGTAAAAATAAGCATAGGCTTTCATTTCACATTCACAGTTGCAGCAGCAGGATTTTAAAAGCAGGAAGAAAGATAACTTGGCAGTTGAAGCTTTTTTGCAGTTCAAATAAACAGCCATATGCCCACAGCATGGACTAGAAACATGAAAAAGCCACTAGAAATCTACTTTATTACTCTCCTGTCTGGAATGGAAATATGGGCACTTTTGCAGCTTTAGTAGTTGTGGTTCCGGCTGACCCACTTTATGCTGGGTCAGCTGGAAGCAAGCAGTGGTCCCCCTTATGTGCTTTCAGCTTTTTTGAAATAACAGAAATAAAAATGAAGGCTGATTGACTTCAAACTGCTTTTTGAGAGATTGGGAAAGGTGGTGGACTGAAAGTATCCTAAAACCATATTTTAGTGAGATGAAAATGACACCCTCCAATCACATATTTGTGTTGGCCTCAGTAAATCTAGACCAGGGATGTCAAACTTGATTTCATTGAGGGCCGCATCAAGGTTGTGCTTGACCTTGAGCATGGCCAGCTTGACGTCATTCATGTTGGGGATGCCTGCCGTGGCCCAAGTACTCTGCCAGCAAAAATGGGCGCCCAAGCTCTGTTTTCAGTTGCAATGGCCTCCTGAAGCTCTCTGGGAGCTCCATTTTTGCTGGGCTGCAGGAGGCCATCGCAGCTGAAAACAGAGCCTGGTAGGGTCTTGTGCGGCCCATTCAAGTTCCATCATCCCTGGCAGAGGCACCATGGGCCAGTCCTTCACTGTTTCCAGGGCAGCCCCGTGGGCCAGATCTAAGCATCCCGCAGGCCAAATCCAACCCACGGGCCTTGAATTTGACATCCTTGATCTAGACCCGTGATGGCAAACCTATGGCATGCATGCCGGAAGTGGCATGCAGAGCCAACTCTCCGGGCATGCCAGCCATTCCCCATTGCTGTTCCGGGTTCCAGCACACGCATGTGAGCTGGCCAGCTGGTCTTTGTGCATGCACGAGCACCGGGAACTGGAAGAACAGGTGACTGGCACACATGCGCGCACCGGGAAGCTGAGCTTTCAGTTTCCAGCATGCACATGCATGCTGGCCAGCTGGTCTTTGCATGTGCATGTGCACCAGAAACTGGAAGACCAGGTGGCCGGCATGCATGCAACCACCAGGGAGCTGCTGTTCTGGTTTCTGGTGTTCCCCCGTGTGCATGCACGTGTACTCCCATTTCGGCACTCAGTGCCAAAAAGGTTCTCCAACACTGATCTAGACAATTACACTTGCAGAAATAATCTTGCAGATTTAATTCTGCAGCTAATAAACTGCAACTAATAAATTGCAGCATATTCAAGAATTGTGGCTTTGCTGTTTTAAGTGCTAAAGTTCCCTTTATAAGTGAGCAGAGGCAAGCTTATAAGAACCCCTCGCTAAACAGGAATAAATGCCCTAATTAAGGAAAACATGAATGAACCTGATTGGACTCTTCATATGCACTGTTCTCTTATTATCTGAACTTGCAGAGACATTGAACTTTCCATTCTCATTAACTGAGCTAATGGAGCATTTAGTATACAATGGGGAGGTCTGCATTTTGTGAGCTGGAAGTGCTGAGTTCAAATCAAGTTATATCAGGGGTGGGATTCAAATTTTTAACCGGTTCTGTGGGCGTGGCTTAGGTGGTGGGTATGGCTTGGTGGTCATGTGACTGGGTAGACGTGGCTTGGTGGTCATGTTATTGGCTGGGGGTGGCCAATTCAATATCACTCACATCAAGGCACGCATCTCCTCGCCTGTCCTCTCATGACTGTGGGGATGCTACAACAGTCGTTAAGTGTGAAAAATGGTCATAAGTCACTTTTTTCAGTGCCATTGTAATTTTGAATGGTCACTCCACACAAGCAAAGTACCAACAAAGGAGGGGAAAAAAACTCCAGAGAAGTTCCTGAGACAGGAAGTCTAGTGCTGCCAAGAATGTAATAAGGGTTAATGGAGAGGCAGTTTCCGTAAGCAACACCAGAATGTTTCCTTCCTGCCTTCCTTACAGGATTAGGCCAGTAATTTCTTCTAACAACCAGTTCTCCGAACTGCTTAGAATGTTAACAACTGGTTCTAGAGAATAGGTGCGAACTGGTAGAATCCCACCCCTGAGTTATATGCTCTTGCTAATAATGACATCTGTAGGGTTATTAATCATAATCACATTGAGTCCTGGCTTATATTATTTTACTATTTGAAATGTCAAAGGTTGGACTGACCAACTCACAAATAGCCACAAATTTGTGAACAACATTGATGGCTGAATATGTTTTAGAAGATATCCTTAGGGTGATGTTCCTCTTGATGAGAGAGGAGGAGGAGTTGTTGATAGAAGGGAAGATCAGATTAAAGATGATTCAGTGAGCAGGAATTAATGGACATTTCTTTGAAACCAAGACCATAATTTGAAAGCATGGCAAGATATATTCTTGCAAAGTATATAGCCATCAGAAAATTCTGCTGGAGAATTTCAATTAGTTATTATGCTTCCATAGTTCAGTTGCCTTTTTACTTCCTTGTTCACTGGCAATCAAGCTGCAGTGCACCCAGCCAACTCATGAGTGGCAATGTTCCATCTAAATACATTGGAACAATATAATCAGTCAGGTACTACTTCAATCAGCCAGGTTTTTATACATTGGATGGGATGTGGGTATTGAAAATCAGTGCTAATACAATATGTGTTTTAAAGAAATTTTGTTACATATACAATCTGAAACACTTTTACACAGCTACTGGAACTGAAAATTCAAAGGGTTCTGTGAGAGAAGGTTTGAGACCTCCCATCTTTCATCTTACAGATTCAGGTATGCTTCTACCTTTCTGAAAAGGAGTTTAGGTTAACGCATATATTAATGCAGCCCTAATAATTTTCAAGGGGTTAGGTTTAAGGTTAATAGGAAAGTCCCAGGTAACACAATTCAATTTTTTTCTTCCACAGCTAAGGAATGTGTTATTTGTATTTCTCCTTTCCTTCATTTAGTACAGTGTTAGCTTTCTCTCTAAATATCGACCCTTATCTTATCTTGTCTGCTGTCATGCACTGACCAGTTATTTCTAAGAGAGAGAAAAAATGCCATATTGGTCTTTTTCCTTGAGAAGTAACCCTTCCTTCTGGCTTAGTTCTCTACCCAGCTTACTTCACTGTGGTCTTGTTTTGCTTTGCTATTTTACTTGTACCATATCTTTCAGTCCAGCATGCATTATCGTTGCTTTTTTCAGCTACAAATATACCTCAATTATTCTACAAATTATATTTTTTGCATTTATATATAGAAATTAATTTTATACTTTTTGTCTGTTGCTGCAAATATTTTGAATTTCATTCAGAAGTACCTTTAACATGTTTTCAGTAAGTCACCCCTTTAGCAACAGAACTGCCATCACTAAGAATGACTGTTTTCCTTTTCTATCTGCATTATTTTTCCCTTCCACACAGAGTAAAACTTGGGCTAATAAGAAAAAGATGGCAAGTTTTCCCCATGTAGCCAGGCAAACAGCAAATTAATTCAGATTAGAGATATCAAACTGATGCTAGAAATTCCTAAGATTGGAAGACCAGTCCAGCTCTTCAGAAATTCATTTTGTCTAATTTTCTTCCTGGAGGTCCCATTTCTGGATGTAAATTTAATTTACTTATGTACCACATTTGATAAAAACAGAGCTCCTTATGTGCTTTCAGGAAACAATAATAGCATTAGGATGCAGAAGCAGCACCACAGCTATTCCATCTCAGTGCTGCCTTTGGTCTTTAAATCCCTTCACTTGTAAGGCCCTTATTCTTAAAAGTCTAGAAGAAATCTCCCGGGGAGCTTTGGAAGCCACAATCAATACTGTCAGTAAGTTGTCACAATACCTGAAGTAAATTTGTATTTACGGGAAGAAAACCAGCTTTAAGGAAAGCTGAAGTGGTGGGGAAAAGCACTTTGACAATATAGTTAAGATACGGGTTTAACACATTTGGCCTTTGGTCATTTGAGAAACTCTGAATTTACAGGGTTGCTATTAATCTTGAACTCTAAGGAATTTACACTAACAATAAATGACTTCTATTAAATCTGCTATACCACAAAACAAAAACAGTTCTGTGAGATAATGCACCAGACTTTGGGGAGCAAAGTTTGTTTTACAGCAGCTGAGCTGAGCTGCTGACTTAGAATCTCGCAAAAGCAATGTCTATATTTTAAACAATGCAAAATGGAACAGCTTGCCTTCCCATTGACATAAATATCTCTTTATTTGATGATGAAGGACAAGACATAGCTTTTTTTAAAAAAAAAAGTCTGTGATTTCTGTAACAAAATCACTTTATTAAGCATGTCAAACAGAAAAAGAGATGCCAAGTTTGGCATGATCTCCTCTTCCAACATTCATGTCATCCAACTGTTCTCCGTGTAATTTTAGCTGCCTAACAAAAATGTTTATATTTTACCAAGTGAATTTACTTTAGAGGTTGTAATATTTATACGTGAACTGTCAGTCAGCAGCTCTGTTATCCATATGTTATCATGTTTTTCCCCTAAATGTTGTAATTAGGAAGTGACATATTCTCCTTCTCTCTAACTTTTATAATCGGAGTGCTTTGTGTTAAGTGTTTACTTTTGACTCAAAAAGTATGGTTATAAAAATTAAATGTGAGAACTTAAAGGGTAAAAACATAGAAGATTTTAAATACTTCACCTACCAAGTTCTTATCTACTTTGATGAGTAGCATGTTTCTCATGGGACTACAAAGATATATGTAAGAAAGTAGAGTAAAGTCCAAATCATAAAACCTATATTAATGAATATACAGACACATAGAGTATATAGTTATTGTTCAGTCACTAAGTCATGTCCAACTCCCTGTGACCCCATGGACCACATCATGACAGCCTGCCCATCCTCCACTGTCTCCTAGAGTTTGACCAAATTGATGCCAATTATGCCAATGACACTATTTAACTATCTCATCCACTGCTGTCCCCTTCCCTTTTTGCCTTCAATCTTTCCCAACATCAGGTCTTTTTTTTTTTTTCTGTTCTTGATAGGTGGCCAAAGTATTTGAGCTTCAGCTTCAATATCTGTCCTTCCAAAGGTCAGTCAGGGATGATTTTCTTTAGGATAGACTGATTTAATTTCCTTACAGTCCAAGGGACTCTCAAGAGTTTTCTCCAACACCACAATTCAAAAGCATCAATTGTTTGGCACTCAGCCTTCTTATGGTCCAACTCTTACAGCCATACATTACTACTGGGAAAACCATAGCTTTGACTATACTGATCTTTGTTAGCAAGGTGATATATCTGCTTTTTAATATGCTGTCTAGGTTTACTATAGCTTTTCTCCCAAGGAGCAAGTGCCTTTTAATTTTATGGCTGCAACCACCACCTGCAAAGATTTTGGAGCCCAAGTAAATAAAACCTGTCACTGCTTCCATTTCTTCCCCTTCTATTTGCCAGACAGTGATAGGGCCAGATGCCATGATCTTAGTTTTTTGTTTTTTTTTAATTTTGAATTTCAAGTCAACTGTCAAGCGCAGGGGAAATCAGGAGGTCCAGGCAGTTCAAATGATTACAAAGATTTCTTGCAAGGTTAAATTCTCTACAAGAATCTGAACTACTAATGGTCCAGGCAAATTGGCTATAGATAAGAGTCTCAGGAATCCAGGGTGGGCTGGACTTAGCTCTCTTGCGGGTGCAAATGGACTCATGATTGATGACCCCTCCCTCGGCCTCAGCCTAGTCATCTCCTACATCAATTTTTATGTTTTCCTCTTTCATCCTCATCAAGTTCCTCTTCCTTTCTGCCATTAAAATATGTATCTATATCTATATATGCCAGGAAAACCCCATTATAGACTAGGCTAGGCTAGGCTAGTATATTTTTCACACACAGAAACACACACAAAAAATGCATACCCACTGTTGTCCAGTAATATAGATACATACCACATGAACTATTGGGTAAATGAATGAAAAGGTGATGTAGAAACCTGGGCATTTTCTTAAAGTCGCAACAGTTAAAAAGAAACTATTTTTCTATGTATAGTTTTTTAAGTGAATATTGCTAAATATAATAATCAAATCTAGTCACTGATTTTCTAGATGGCCACATATTATGAACACCTGTTTTCACCTCTTGAGAGAGTTTGGTTGAACAGTCTAAAAACCTGCATGTCATTTCTTTCATTCTTGACCTTGCTACTGATAAGTCTCTTGTCAATGATAAAAAAATGTTAAGAAAAGCCAGCATCTATTTTCAGCAAAAAATAACATCTTCACCTTTGCGGTTCTGTTCCTGAACATGACTGAGCATGAGAAATACAAGTCCTGAACTAAAAGAATGTAACATAGCATCAACAGTCAAGGTAGCAAAAACAAGAAATAAAGTCTATTCATAAAAATATAAGTTGCTACTCTGAATATATGTTAAGGTGTCTCACCCATGATTTTGATTCTGATAATATCTAAATTGCTATGGGATGATCATAAGCAGTGCCTGAATCGAACAGCATCCTTGACTTTTTTTTAATTAGATTTTTATCACATCTTTGTTACTTTATAAGAAACTCAAGGCAGGGAACATACCTAATATTCCTTCCTCCTCCAATTTTCTCCACAACTCCCCTGTGAGGTGGGTTCAGCTGTGAGAGAATGACTGTCTCCCACATAATGTTAAAATAAGGTTTGCATGACTGTGATTTGCTGAAATATTCCTTCTATTCAGCAAATAGTCATCCACACTGAGACTGTGAAACAAGCCATTTTTTATTCATCCATTTATTTAATTCATTATTTAGGGCCATCCAATTATCAAGCAACTAAAGGAGTCTTACAGTTGGCTACATTTAGACATAATACTCCAATCAGTCAAACCACTTTATATCTTAGAATGTTATGTGGATAACTTCTATCTCTCTTTCTTTGGACAACCACAATTAGAGTCTGCCTTTACCTCAACAGAAATGACTGGCGATAAAATCAGCCATTTTGTTTGTTCTTGCCTGATCAATTTTCAGGAATTGAGAACTGCATAGCCTTATCCCCACCATCTGCTGTATGGCTCAGGTTTCCAACTATGTTGTGTAAAAACAACAACCATGGCTATTTTTCCTTTGCTTCTTGGAAGACTAGAAGGGAACTAGAAATTATTTGTGTAAGTATGCCAGTAATTCAAAACTTATCAGTAGTGGCAGCCAAGAGCATTAATTTCTCTGCCTGTGCTGAACCAAACAGATGGTGTTGGTGTTCCTGACTGTGTAGGGTCTCCTTCACAAAAAGTTTGGAATGAGGAAGCTGAAATTGTTGGTGATGTGCTATGAACAATTTGCATTGTTCATTGCAGACACAGTAAACTTAGATTATGATTCTTGTTTCAGTTTGTTACATTCTAACAATGTTAATTCAGCAACTGCTTGTCTTGTTTGGGATACTTTGGCTTGGCTATATTGAATATGTAGACAGGGCATGTGGAGATATGAAGGCCAACTGCATCTTTGACTTTTATTCCTCAATGGATGAACAATCACTTAGCATAGAACTGGCCTGATAGTTGAAGTAAAGTGATAAAGCTTACTTGTAGGAAGGATGATCCCCATTTCCTAAAAAAGGTGGAAAACCTTTACTAAAGAAATCGCCTTTTGAACAGGGGGATAATTGAAGACCACTGGTATGAACCTGTTTACTTGTTAAGAACTGCAGGAGAAGGTCTTTGATGATGGCTCATCTTTCTGGCATGGGGGAGGGAGCCTTCTCTTGCATTGTACCCACCCTTTGGCACATATTTCTTTGAGGGTTGCCTTGGGCCTCCACCCTCTCTATTTAGTAAATATGTAACACATCCCTTTTTAATCAGGTTTTTGATTGTTACAAGTTTTCAGTACTCATTTTATTGATTTAATCTGCTCCTTCCTCTTCCTTCCTTCCTTCCTTCCTTCCTTCCTTCCTTCCTTCCTTCCTTCCTTCCTTCCTTCCTTCCTTCCTTCCTTCCTTCCTTCCTTCCTTCCTTCCTTCCTTCCTTCCTCCTTCCTTCCTCCCCCTAAAAAGTAAGCTATGTCTCAAACAAGCACCCATTGGTAGAAATTTTGTACCTTCCTCTGGTGGTGTGAAACAGCCTGTAAGTATACAGTATATGGAATATTATACATTTATTTTTGAACATCAACTTCACAAGCTAAGGAAAGGCGTTAGGGAAAGAGTCTGATGAAATTAGTTAATGAATACAGATGGCAAGAACCTTCCTTACTGCAGAGTTAGCAAAGAAAACACATGTGATTCTCCCCTCCACCCTACTGCAGGGCATCAAACTGAAGCACGCAGTTGTGCCAGCTGATTACAATGCCATTTGGTCTGCTATGCTCATTAAAGTTAGAACTGGTGGAGTAACACAGGCATTAGGGTGGATAATTGGCTTAGAATGAAAAATGCTCCAAGAGATATTTAATTGGAATTCTTTCATTTTACCGAAACCTCTGTAAAAAGAAGCAAAGCCCCGTATATCAATGTCAGCAAGAGAAAACAATGGGAACCTATTCAAGTCAATACTTATCTAAATCAATAGTCAGCAAGCCTTACTGGGGAGGTTATTTCTGCTGCATAATTAAGTGGAATGTGATGGAGGATCAGGCTGAAAGAAATGTGAAAAATCTTAAGAAATGCTTTCCAAGAAAGCCAGGCTTCTTCCTTACTTCCACCCATACATTTTTCTGTGACTGACTGACTTATTTATTGTCCAAATCCAATTAAGTTTCTCTCTCTAGCCAGGCTTCCCTTACTCAATCAGCAGAATGCCATCATTACTGTCTTTAACCAGTATTTGCTGTTAACTTCATTCTTTTCCTCCCCTTAACCCAGTTAAAGGACCAAGGCTAAAAGAAAGGCAATACTTTTCCTGGTTCTGCTATTTGGGAAACACAAAGGAAGCTTAAAGTCTAGCTTTAATGTTAATAGGTGTTAATAGGTAGAGGCTTCCCAAAAAACATGACCAGATTACCAACCATTTAAAGAAGAAGTTGGCCTAAAATTATTTTAAAATAGCATTGTACAAGTACTTGCCTATGCACATGTCTGTATTTAAATAATTAAAAAAAAATGATTTGCAAATGTCTGAGGCTCCGACTCTGCTGTTTTTAGGTTCAACTCTAAGATTCCGTTTAAAGCTCTCTTATCAAATATAGCATACTCCAATCTCTTAGGGCTTTCTTTAAAGAAAAAAATGAAAAAGAATCGTGTCTGCAAAATGGCAGCTGTAGGAGGTTTGCTCGTTTGTTTTTGCAGGAGCACAAAAACTCTCAGTATATGGATGTCTCTGACTGGGTTCAAATGACTTTTAGTTTTATAAAAGCACAGACCATTGTGCCCCCCAAAAAAAAAAAAAAACCCAAGACTTTCTCATCAACTTTATTTATAAAGCTCGTTATTCTTATTCAGTTTTTGATACTCTTCCAAAAATGAAGACAAGTGACTCCCCAATCGCTACAACTCTCTCCTTTGCCTTCTTGCAGGACGGAGTTGCACAGTCTGTGCTCTTAAAGGATCTGTGGTACTTTCTCCTGTTCATCACTGTAGCTTTTTTCCCGATTCTGGAGGCTCAGAACTGTTTCATCCATGAGGGCTTGAAACCTATTTGAATTCTAGAGATGTACAGTATCTTTTCAGACTCTTGCCTTTTATAGTTGCTGTGCTCCACTGAGCTTGCTCCTTTGTCTGAGTGTCTTGCTGACAGTTACTTCTTGTTCTAAAGCTTCCTCTTTTTTTTTAATCTGACAAATATTCATCTTCTCTCAGCAGTTGAAGATGGAAACTGAACAAGGAGAGATTTAACCTGGAAATAAGGAGAAACCTTATTTCTCCTTGCCCTTGGAAGTTGTGGGAGCGCCATCACTTGAGACTTTCAAGAAGAGACTGGACTGCCATTTGTCAGAAACGATGTAGGGTCTCCCGCTTGGGCGGGTGGTTGGACTAGATGTCCCTTCCAACTCTGATTATCTGTTATCTGTCCAACCATTTTGCTGCTCCGATCCTTTTTCCTCATCAAGTTTGCAATTGCTGCAAGTATATGTCAGGTAATTCTCTGAATTAAGTATGATTTCTGAAGACCTACTTCGTTATATAGGTAGTCCTCGACGTACAACAGTTCATTTAGTGGCCATTCAAGGTTACAATGACACTGAAAAAAGTGACTTATAACTGTTTTTCATGCTTACCACCGTTGCAGCATCCACATGGTTATGTGATCAAAATTCAGATGGCTGGCAACTGGTTCAGATTTATGATGATTGCAGTGTCCCAGAGTCATGTGATCAGCTTTTTCAAACTTCTGACAAGCAAAGTCAATGGGAAAGCCAGATTCATGTTACTAATGTAACAAATGCAATGATTCACTTAATGACTGCAGTAAGAAAAGTCATAAAATTGGGCACTTAACAAATGTTTCACTGAACAACATAAATTAGGGGGTCAATTGTGGTCGCAACTTGAGGATTACCTGTATATCTCTCCATTTTAAGACTAAGCTCCCATAAAATAAGAATTTTTAGATTGCCTTTACAATTCTTAATCCCCAAAGCACATTCATTTATTCTTTGACCAGGATTTATAGTTTAGTTATTTGAAACCAGCATATTGTCACTTGGCTGTGGAGTGCTAAGGTTTATATAAGTGCTCTGATGTTCTTTAAGATCTTTGGAAACAATTACATTCCTTTATTCCCTGCATACAAGATAATATAAATTATCAACTACTGTACTACTAAGGGAGTTTGAAAGGTAACGTTTGCTTCACTATCCATAGCTGAAGTAAGGGATAAGAAAGAAATTGCTTAGACACTAGCATGCAAGTTCATGAGTATAATTACTGTCATCAGAATATACCATCAGAGAACTAATCTGGCATAAAATGTAGTAGCTTCATTTCAACAGGAATAGCTGAAAAAATGCTGATTTTTTTCATTTAATAGATTTCTTATGGAACATAATATTTATATTTGATGTCCAAATATTTTATTCTTTCCTAGGCAATATGACTTGGTGTGGTTGGTCTAGTGATTTTAGCCAATTGGTTTAAAAACTGGATTACATCTACTAAACTAAACCAATTTGTCTTAAAACAAATTGTTTTGCAAACTAGCAGTACTTTTCATCTAAAAATAGAATTGTTAAAATATGTACATTAGTTTTTCTTGGATTAAAAAAACCAAGGCATTAAAATTGCACTATACAATTTAGGAATGTTTGCTTGAATTCATTCAATAATTCTAATTTATCTTGGACCAAGTCAGAAGCTGCATAATTCAACTCTTCTATGCAAAAATTCAAGGACTCAGTGGCAAATGCTTCCAGCTGACCAGCTTGGGAAATTACAGTAGGCTGTTAGATCAGACATTCAGGCATTGTGAACTTGATACAGCCATGTGGGGACCAGTAGGCATAATTTTGATTTTCAAAAGAAAGAAAGAAAGAAACCAGCTCATTGCACATCCTGTATCAGTGGAATAGTTCTCTTCATGCAAAATAGAATAAAAAAAAAAGTGTTTGCCTCTTTTGCTCCTTAGCTGCTCAGTAATATGGCCTTTTTGCTCTCCTGACCTAAAAAATGAAATACTCTTACTCAGATGATCTGCACTGGAAAGGGGAAAGGTGGCAAACTATAGAAGTGTGAAAGTGCACTGAGACATTAGACAAAAGAAGAAGAAGAGAATGTTAAAAGAGGGGCTTAACTTACAAGAAGAGACAAAGCACTTTGGCTGGCCCTGAACTTGCTGTCACAGAAAAACCAAAGGTCCCCTGCGTTCACTTTAATGAAACAGGAGAATAAGCAGGGGGAAAGCACCACAGAAATATGGTAGAAGTGGCATTTTTTCCCCATTTGCAGACCACTGAAAAGGTTCACTCAATTCACTCAAGAAATTGGAACAAGAACGCCAACATCCTGTAATTTGAGTACTTTAGATGACTGCCCAGGTATCCTGGGAACCGGTCTCTGTAAAAGAAGGGCCCATACACAGCAGCTGATAAGTTGGTAACAGAGTTGTTAAATGAATCTGGCTTCCCCATTGATCTGGCTTGTCAAAAGATTGTAAAAGGTGATCACATAGCCTTGGGATACAGCAAGTCATAAGTGTGAACCAAGCATCTGAATTTTGATCACATTTGCGATGCTAGAAAGGTCGAACGTGTGAAATATGGTCATAGGTCACTTTTTTCAGCATCATTGTAAGTTTGAATGTTCACTAAATGAACTGTTTTGAGTCGAGGACTACCTGTATTAGGATCCTTATGTGGTTCTTCTGTCTCATGCACTTTTTTTTTGAGGGGTCACTGGTACTCTCTGAGCTTGGTTTTTTTCTTGAAGTTATTTTGTTACCCAAATTAGATAACTCCATTAGTACTAGTAAGGAGCAGGATTTGCTCTCAGTTTATATTCTATTGGCTTGCCCTGTCAGAGTTGGTGGGGCACACGATGTTACCTAGAGTCTGAGTAATGAAACATCTGCAAGAAAACAATCAAGCTCAAGGACCCCTCATTTTAACCCTGAGCTGCAAATATTCTTCTTTTTTGAAACTTTTTTTTAAAAAATGCACAAATGAGTGGACAAACATGTGACTTTTCCATTCTCCATGTCTCCTCTTTCCTGACTAATGACTCCTGCATCAGCATCGCTGTAATTTGTTCAGTTATGCAACAACCACAGTACTTAGCAATTCAGAGCTTTTCTTGCTGGGGTGTACTAACCAAGGCAAGGTAGATGAGGCTAAAAGGAATGCCCCCCTTGCTCTTCTCTGCTTCAGTGAGTTTATGACAGCAGGAATTCTGCCTATATGCTCTTTGCTCACAATGCATAAAGATGAATTGTGTTCTCCAAGATGCACTCAGACACCTGAGTCTTTTCTTCTTTAACCATCAATGACAAGCATTTTGCAAAAACAAAAAACAAAAACCAGCACTGTGAGGAGCACAATACGAACCAAAGTTAGAAATAGCCAAACTTGCTTCCTTGATGTTTTTAAGAGACTAAAACTATCTACTTAAGCATTTCCAATATCCATAGAAATCTACGCAAAACAATAGAGGTACCTTTATTTGAACCAATAAAATGGATGAAAAATGCACACAAGTGTTCATGTTGTGCAGAATACTGGGTTTACTGCATATTATAAAAAAGGGAGAGAAGGAGGAAAAAGGTTCTTGTGACCAGATTTATAGGGTAATGTTACTTGAGCTGCTACATCTTTCAGCAGTATTTATTACTATTAGTTGTAGTATTCCTTTGGGTTGATTGCAAGGACTAGCATTTGGGGGAAGTGTTTTGTAATAGCTCCTTTTCTTCTTCAGAAGAGAGTTCTGGATTGATGTGGCTGGGAGATAAGAATGGAGCATTTCAGTTCCAGGGCTTGAGTTTATTATCTATTTTATTTAACTTCGACATTAAGCAGCTAGGAAAAGTTATCTGTCAATTTGGAGGTAGTTGTCATTTTCATCTTGATGATTCCCAGCTATATATGTATTTAGTATTTATTTGATTTGTCAATTGCTTACAAGATACAGGTATAAGAATAAATATAGTTTTGAATACATGAGATAGATACTTATAAGAAAAAAAACAGGGATGGTAGGCACGATTGCTACGCTTAGGTCAATAGTAGACAGTCTAAGGTTAAAGTTTTTGAGGTTTGGGGAAGAAACCACAGAGTCAGGTAGAGTATTCCAAACGTTGACCACTCTGTTGCTGAAGTCGTATTTTCTGCAGTCAAGTTTGGTGCGGTTAACCTTGAGTTTGTATCTGTTGTGTGCTCCTGTATTGTTATGATTGAAGCTGAAGTATTCATTTGCAGGTAGGACATTGCAATGTATGATTTTATATACTATACTTAGATCGGACCGAAGGTGGCATAGTTCTAGATTTTCTAGGTCTAGAGTTTCAAGTCTGGTGGCATAAGGTATTCTACAATGAGTAGAGGAGTGGAGAACTCTTCTTGTGAAATATTTCTGGACTTTTTCAATTGTGTTAATATCAGATACATGATATGGGTTCAAGATTGATGAGCTGTATTCAAGTATAGGTCTAGCAAATGTTTTGTATGCTCTAGTTAGTAGTGTGATACTACCAGAGAAAAGCTACGTAGGATTAGGTTAACAACTCTTAATGCCTTTTTGGCTATGTAGTTACAGTGGGCTCTAGCACTTAGATCATTTGAGATGAGTACTCCAAGGTCTTTGACAAAGTTTGGATCCTCAACAAAGTCTTGACTATTTAGCTTGTATTTTATTTTCTGATTTTTTCTGCCAATATGTAAGACAGAGCATTTATTTGTTGAGATTTGAAGTTGCCATTTGATTGACCATTCTGATACATAGTCAAGGTCTTTTGGAGGGTAGTGTATTGTCTGTGGTGTTGAATAGCTTCACATCATCAGTGAAGAGAACGCAGTTGCTCTTGATAGGATCACAGAGGTCATTTATGTAGAGTATGAAGAGAGTTGATCCTAAAACACTGCCTTGGGGGACGCCACTGTTGACAGGTACAGAATTTGATAGGACGCTCCCAATTTTGACCATTTGTTGTCTGTTTGACAGGAATGCTTCTATCCAGCTATGTAGGTGTCCAGAGATATCATAAGATTTTAGTTTTAGTAGTAGTTTGTCATGTACCACTGAATCAAAAGCTTTACAGAAGTCTATGTAGATTGTGTCTATTGCTTTGCCCTGATCGAGTTGTACAGTACATATGTTTTTGCAGTGTAAGAGTTGCAGATTACAGGATAATTTTTTCTGAAACCAAATTGTTTATTAGAGAGGAGGTTGTTTGTCTCTAAGTGGAGGATAATGGATTGGGTTAATAATTGATTCCATGACTTTACAGGTGACGCAGCATAAGGAGATTGGTCTGTAATTTTCAACTAGGCTGGGGTCTCCTTTTTGAAGATGGTGATGACCGTGGCTTGTGACCATAGTTTTGGCAAGGAACTGGTTCTGAAAGATTTTTCAAAGATTATGCTTAGAGGTTCAGCTATAGCTTTTTAAAGAAGTAGGCACATATTCCATACGGTCCAATAGATAGGGGTGGTTTTGGATTGTGCAGTGCTTTTTCAACAATGTCTTCTGTAAAATCAATATGTATTCGATCATTGTAGTTGTCTGTGGTTCGACTAGGAAGTACTGGGCTTGATCCATTGCTGTTTACAAATACTGAGCCAAAGAATGTGTTAAAGAGGCTTGCTTTGATGGTGTCGTCATTGCAGTCTTTGCCATTAGGTCCTTTCAGGAGTGGGATGGACCTTGAGTCTTTTAGTTCGTTGTTTACAAAATTGTAGAAAGCGTGGGTAGAATTTGTGCATAGAAGGTTTTCCTCTTTTTTAATGTGATAATTAGTGCATTCAGTTTTTATCTGGTGCCCCAAAGCAGGCCATATCTGAAACCCAGCAAGTCCCAGTTGCTGACAACTCAGAAACTTTCTGGTACAATATAATTTCCATGTATAGTTCTTCTTGAAGGACCTTGGCTACCACTCAGCTATTACTTTGTATGACTTTTGAACTTTTCTCCATCTCTGATATGATTGTATGGTTGTTCTGCATTTCTGTGTCAAAGTACCTCATTTACATAACTAAAATATAAAGCGGAACTAAGGCAATCTTGTTCTAGGAAATAAAGTGCTGTTATATTAAAAAAATAAAAATAAAACAGCAGCCCAAAAACAATGTATGTGCAATACATAAAAATCTGAAAAAATAAATTATAAATGAACAAATATCTTTCTTACAATTGGATCAAATGGATGTTTTAAAAACCCTTGAAAAGCTAAAAAAAAAAAAAAAAAAAGATGCAGCCTGCTATTTATCTCCTGTGTTTGTAGGCCTAGTATTTAAGGCACCAGACTAGAAAGCAGGATATCATGAGTTCAAATCTCACCTTAGCCATGAAAGGCAGCTGGCTAACTTTGGCCTACCTGGCTAACTTTGGCCTAGTGTCTCTCCCCCTCTCCCTCCCTCCCTCCCTCTCTCTCTCTCCCTTCAACCTACATCACAGAGTTGTTGTGGGGGAAATAGGTATGTGGGGAAAATAGGAGGAAGAAGGTATGTTGGATATGTTCGCCATATTGAGTTATTTGTAAAATATATCTACTGTATAAAGACAAGATACAAATAAATAAAATAAATGTATGTCTTAGGAAAGTCTATAAACGTGAAGTATTATTAACCTTCAGAACCATGATTTTTTTCAATTAAACATCTAAGCATTGTTGTTGTTTTTTCAAAAAAATTTTTTGCCAGTAAAACCATTTTTAGCAGCTATCTACCTATATGGAGAAAAGTCTGTAGAGTCCTTCGTGCTTTCTGAATTTGTTTGTTTTCTTGCAGACATATCATTACCCAACTAGGTAACATCATCAGTGCTGCCTCACAATTCTGTGGAGACCCTAAGTCACAAACACCTTTGTTATTGTCTTTGCAGGGAATCGTGTAAGACATTCATCTATCCCAATTTAACAAACTACCATGGTAGAGAACATAATGCTTACCAGTTACTTCTATTCATGCAAGACTCTGTGATATCCTTCCATGCTGCCCAATTTTATGCTTTTATTTGCTCTATTCATCACATTTACTACTGATGATTAGCAGAAATATTAATGATTCCTATTGTTATTTGTATTGTTTTATATTTAATAAAATTTTATTTTGCCTACTTTTTAGTCTTACCAATAACTTCAGATGTTTTGAAGGCCATATATAGGCCTAATAAACATTTATTGTTGATGAAATCACAATAAAATCACAGAAGGACAGGTAATGGGCTTATCTGACTGGAAAGAAGTAATCAATCTCCCTGTCTGGGATATCTACATTTCCTGTTACGGCATTGATTTGAGAGAAATCTTTAAACCTATGGAATCCACACAATGTACACACGCTGTTTCATTCAGTAAAAAAAGTGACAAATAACAAATGGAGGTGCTGTAAGGATTTCTCCATCCATTAAAATTAAAGAGCGAGGCAGAAGATTTGACAAAATGTGTAAAGTATTCATTTTCAGCAAACTGTGCTCCAAGCAGCATGATAGCTGGCACACCTTGCAGGTTACAGATTGTAAGTATGATAATATTTTTCATGTTTAATTTGGTGGTAGAGGAATTCATGTATTTTTTGTAAGTCAGAATCCATAAGCAATCCCATGATTCTGGTGGTGGTAACTTATTCTGCTGAAAAAAATGATGACTCATGAGACTGCTAAAAATACATTTATCAAGTTCCAGATACACACTTCTCAATTAGAAATGTAGAGACTAGACATACAATTTTAAGTAGGTTTTATTCTTTTCACAAAGACTCTTCTTATGGCACCATGCTTTTTATGGTGTATGTGAATCCCTCATGTACAACTGCATGAAAGATGCCACAATAAATGATTTGTGATATAAATGGATTGAAAAGAAAAATGGATGGTCTTAAGGTTCTAATACAGGTTGGAAACAATATCAACATCGCTACTAGCATCATGTCTCAAGAGCATTTCATGATGGTGTTTTGTACCAATTGTTTTATGTCTCTTATGAAGAGCATAAGGCATAAGAGCATAAGGCTTACATGTTAAATAAAGCAAGTAGCAAATATGTGGAGCTCCAATCAATTCCCAGATATATATTTTTTGTATGGGACATCTTCGCTGTAGCAGCTGAAAATGCAGATTTCTGTTCTTCAAACTGACAAATTTGTCAGGAAGCCATTCAACAAATTACCAGAAGATGTTATGACACCCAACTTGGATGGTAAAAATGCCACATCCTCTCATTTGATTGTCATCTTCTGGACAGGAGAGCAAGAATATATAGATAAATAAGGTACATCTCCACTGCAAATCCTTTTAGAATTTCTGAACTCTTCTGAGGGGTTTTGAAAAGGTTGCTCCTTGTTTCAGCCTGCAGATAGCACAACACAGTTCAGAGCTTGGCAGGCAATAAATATGTCCTGCTTTCAGGGGTGGGTTTCTACCGGTTCTGTCCACCTCTGTAGAACTGGTAGCTCTGAAGAGCAGCAGACATAGAACTGGTTCTAAGTCTGCTGATGTTTTTGCCCACCCACCTGCCCGGGTTCTTACCTGACCTTTATTTCCTGCTTTTTCAACTTCAGCTGCCGCACAAGGCACAGCTGCAGTTAAAAAAGCAGGAAAAAAGTCCTTTTTCAAAGGCTGCTTTTCTGCACGCAGTGTGCTGATGACGATTTACAGGCCCGCAGGTGCAGTGTGCAGGGAAGGAAGCACATCGTAAATCACCGAACCTCATAAATCACCGAACCGATAGTTAACCCTGTTGGATCCCACCCCTGCCTGCTTTGGTGACACACATATCTAACATAATTACCTGGTTTGAATTCCTCTGTCTATAGGAACGTTGAGAGCAATAAATTTTACTGAGTGACATAAAATATAGAGACCCAGATAGAAAGAAAATTATTATACTTTATCTAATGATGATTAAGTGAGAATTGTGGAAAGGGGAGTATAAGAGAATCCTCAAATGCCCTTTCTTAACATTCTGTCTAAATATAGATAACTATCATTCAGAATCAGTTGTATACATAGTAAATAGGCTTATATTATATATAGAGATAAGACAGTATGTCACCCTTATAGATGGTTTGCAATAGAACAGACTATGATACTGGACACAAGGGGTCAATCTGGTACTATCATTTTTTTAGTACCATGTCGCAACAATATTGGAAAGAAAAATATTTTATAAAATCCTTGTTGTTGTTTACAAAAACCTAGTAAACCAACTACCTGATTTAGGAGCACCTCTAAGCAATTTGTGGCATTACTGCAGCTTAACAACTTTTAATAACTTGATTTAGAGAGAGCAGCTGTGGCAGATTAGTCAAATGCAAAAACAGCCTGATGCAAAAACTATTAAAAATGTGGATATCACATTGGTATAATAATCCAAGAGGCTGATTTACAAGCAGGACATTTTTTTAAAAATGGAGTTTCGACTTTGTCTGCCAGCAAAGACAAAAACAGATTCAAATTTTACTCATGAATATTAAAATTAATGTTACTTAGGAAGAGAAGCATATAGCAAAGATATGAGTAATATTGAAAAGAATATTATTCTGCAGTAACATTTCGCAGAAAAGATGTAAAGATATATTTTCTTAAACCAATTTCTCCCATTTTCTGATATATTCCAAAAATTCTGGGTCAGAATTTTGGATACCATTGTACAACAGCTTAGAGATATTGAATTAAGGAAGGTCTTAGATACCAACAGAAATTCATGGATACCATTAATTATAACATTACTTTAACACTGCCACTATGCATTGTTTAAACCTGATCCTTGATTCTTGATAATAACTTCTCTGTGCACAACAAGCTGTATCACTCTGTACCTGAATGAATGAAGCCTCTCCAATTAAGAGCAAATTTTATGTAACTTTGGGATGATCTCCTCTACAAATATTCTATCAATCTCTACTTGTTGGAAAACTACTTTCCTGAGCACGCTGGAAGATAAAAGGAAGGTGGTCCATTGTTAGGACACTGTCCCTTCCATTGATAGAGAAATCTAGGGGAAAGCAGAGATTGTTTCCAACTGATGGGAAAACCTTACAGAAGCTAGTTCTCCCTGGGAGCTGGTTCCCTGGGAGCTGGGTAGACTTATTGCTGCTGCTTTGTTCCTGTCACTGTAACAGTCAACAAGAGTCAACAATTCCTCAAGTGGGATTCTTGCCAAATGTTATAGGATTTAATATTTCTCGGAGAAGAAATCTCATGATGCTTATGTTGTTCTCACAAATTAGTCCTATATGATTAAAGATTATCAGGGCCAGCTTTATTGATCACTTGTACAACACTGCTTATATGACTGCACTAAAGCACATTGACTGGATACCTTTAATTTCAATTTCTGTGCCCAATGCACAATTAGAATCAATTCAACTAATTCTCTGCAATCATTTGCCAAGTTTTTAAAACGGCATCCTGGAAAACCCAAGAACAATACAAATGCACTATGAAATCATCTGTGCATCTGCTTTATAATACATTTGGTGTTGTATTTCTGAAATGAAAAAGTGTGCTATTAATTAAACACCCTGTATTTCCCAGCACCATGGCAGTAATTTATTCCAATGTATCAACTGAATTTGAATCTGGAATATTTGGTTGCTAAAATTAAGATCAAGTCAAAAAGGAAACTTTTCCCCTCTAATAGTTATTAACATAAAAGGGTGAACTAAGATTTTTTTTTCCTTAGAGACCAAGAAAAATAAATAGTATCATTTAGTTCCAGTGATAATGATGGTGCAAAATATAATTCTCACAATGTACTGCGAAGATACAGCTTTATGTTTAGCAAAGGGGTATTTAAAATAGATTCTTCTTTATTCTTGGCACAAATTTTATATTCAAGTGTTATATGTTTATGTTTCTGAAAAGGAAAAAAAAATCTAAGGCTTGTAGTTGAAAAGATTCAGGAGGGGGAATAAGGGTTGATCCTACCATTAAACAGAATAATAGGACAGTTGTTGCTGGAATCAAAATGGGATCAAGTTTGCACGTAAAACTGCCTGTGCTATCCACGGTCTCTCTTGTCCCCATTGAACAACTGTACTTCCTCAAGGTGCCTATATAGTATTTTGCCCTTATGGTATATTTAGATCAATTTCTTACCTTTTTTAAAACTTTGTTTTAGAATTCTATGTTTAAGATAATCAATGGTTGGATTTTCTTTAAGTAGTGACTAACACACACCATTTTCTTCTTTTAACAGTAAAACAGCCTCCTATACTCAAAGTAACCCTGAGCAGTCAGCCAAAATGGCTTCTTTACATTATTTCTTCTACAGATCATATGACCATACAACTTCAAATGGTCGCTTATTAATTCCAGGAAATGCTGCTTCAGTCGGCTTCTTACAGGGAATGGGAGTAGGGTACCATCTTGTTTCCTGCTTAAGGATGTAGTGTTATTATGTGCAAATTGTTAAGTGAGGACCTCACCTGATTGCAACTTCCAACTTCCTGCCATCTTCTTCCATTGATTTTACTTGTTGGAAGCCAATGGAGAAGTTTGCAAACCATGATGGTGTGACCACCAGATATTGCAATGGTCAGAAATCAAGTGTCTGGATCATGATTGCATGCCAAGGGGTCACTGTAATAGCTAGAACTTTGAGAATTATTTTTAAGTAGCACCGTTGCAAGTTTGAACAGTTGCTGAACAAGTAGTTGCTAAATGTGGACAACCTGTATTTCATCTCTAAATGTTATATGTGGAAACAGAAAAAGGGCAGAGGGTTATTGCTCTCATATTCTACTTAAAGGCTTCCCAATGGCCATTTAAGATAGACTAGATTATTCACACCTCTGTTCCAGGGTTCTAGTTCTACTTTGGGCACAAAGCCAGATGGGTGGAGTTGAGCTAGTAACTTTCTTTCAGCCCTAGGAAGGAAGCAATGCAAACCACTTCTGAAAAATCATGCAAGAAAACTGCAGGGACTTATCCAGGCAATCACTGAAACTCAGTTATGATTGAATGGAAGGAAGAAAAAAGGCTGAGCCAGGTGTTGTACCATCATTATGAACACATTCTTGCCATTATTTTTAAGAAACATGTATTAAAAACTCTAACACATCTTGGATTGCATCATTTAAAGAAACAGCCTCGTCAGAATGACATCCACTGGGGAAGAAAATTGTTTTGTGTAAATGGAATAATCCTCTATATTTTATCTACTCTAAATCTAACTTTGCCTGAAATTTCTTCCCATTTTGCTGACATTTGTTTTCTTTCGTCAAAGTACTTCCTTTCTTGCAGCCTAATGCTTGGCAATAAGCTGGAGAAAAGTATTAGCATATAACTGCTGTGAAATCATTATGATGAGATAGATACGAAAAATAAACTCTGCAATGTGCACTTAAAGACACTGTATCCCTCTTGAGCAATAAAAATATGGAAATGTAGATAAGGCTTATACTTTCAGTACAGAGTAGGGGGAGGGAACTTCCTGAGGAGTAATACTTCCCCCTGTGACTATATGCACTGCAGGATTAATAACACCCTCTAAACTTTATTTGGTCTCTTTGATTAGCCTTGGTAGGTGTCCAAAAGTCAGTTGCCTTAACAAACTTCACAATCTATTCTAGATGTGTGCATGGATAGCGAGTGACATGCCCTCCTCCACAATTTATATTCTTTACAGACATGTAATTTTCAAGGCTTTTAAAAAACAATTACATTTCAGTGAAATTAGAGCTGGGATAATTTGCTGGAAAAATAAATGTCTCCCTTGCTCACTATCCCATATCCCTAGGATAGAAAGGATTTTCTCTCAAGATTCACAATTTAAAACAAATGGGGATAGCTAGCTTTCCCCTCCTCTTTGAATAACAGCCACAAACAATAGATCTGACCAAGAAAAATAGTTGCTGCATTAGTAATTCAATAATTGTTGCTGTTGCTGTTGCTATTACTTAGGGACTCTCAGTGAAAGAACTCATGGGGAAAGCTGGGGTATGGCCAATGGTAAAAAAAGAAATAGTTGGGGGAATTTCTCTTCTTCCAATTTATCTGCCTACTAACACATGAGGAATGTTAAGAAAACTGCAAAATCTGAAATAAAAGAGTGATCCTATTTCCCTTTAGACTTGGAGGCTGTTTTGTTTTTCAGTTCATTGCAAACTCTGTCAACTTTTAGTAAAAGATTAGACAACCTACGACCCGTTGGGTCAACCTTTGAGAGGAAGATATTATAATCTGATGTGACCAGAATTAACATTAAATTTTGAGTGACCATTTTTCTTACCCCAATGCTGAATGGTATCATGAACATCTAAGAAGAGTGTGTATCATAAATAGAACAATAATTGTAGTGCCAAAAGACCATCAATAAGAAGTCAATATTTATAGAAGTAAACAGATAAACAGAATGATCACAGGTGGGCAAAAAAGCAATAGGAGTGGGAGCAGCTTCTGACTTCCTACCAGCTTCCCCATTGACTTTCCTTGTGGGAAGATGGCAGGCAATGTCAGACGTCATTATCACATGACCATGGAGTGGCTGCAGTGACTACAACTTTGTGAATAAAAGCAGCCTGAGGATCCTTGAAATGGATCTCAGATTTTTTTTTTAATGCAGTCTTTAAATTAGTGGGTTTGAGGTATCTTAATTCAGAAATTGTTGTGCTGTGATGCACTCTGTGGGTTAATTGAAAGGACTATACATGGTAGATATGGTAAAAAGATATGTAGGAAAGCTTGCTTTTATTGTAACATGCTGGTATTAGGAAATTGTGGAAAGCTGAATCCCGTTCTTTCAAGATGAACCTCAGACACTGATGGTGTCTTCTCAGGGTACTGTTTTTCCTTGAATTCATTCTAATATCTATATTAAACCAATGTGAGATACAATCTGGAGTCATCAATATATAAATGGCATGCCGCTCAATCTCTCCTTACCAGAGGTGGTATTCAGTACATTCTGACCAGTTCTGGAGAACCAGTAGTAGAAATTTTGAGTAGTTCAGAGAACCAACAAATACCACCTCTGACTAGCCCCACCACCATCTATTCTCTGCTCCTGAGTCCCAGCTAATCGGCTGGGTCTTCTTTTGTTGCCCTGCACTGGAGAACGGAGCTGGAAAGCAGGTTAGTGGGGTGGGGAGGGAATGGAGATTTTACAGTATCCTTCCCCTGGAGTGGGGTGGGAATGGAGATTTTGCAATATCCTTCCCCTGCCATGCCCACCAAGCCACACCCACCATGCCATGATCACAGAACTGGTAGTAAAAAAAATTGAATCCCACCACTGCTCCTTACCGTCATCTCATTTCAACAAGACAAAAAAATTCTTGGAGGAGTTTTTGTTCAGATAAGGACATATAAAGGGAAGCTTCACAAACCAAGAGCATTATAGATTGGGAAATTTATATGCACAAACATTTTGAACTAGATTTAGATAAGTTACAAATTTTGTAAAATCCCAAATATGGTGGTTAGCGTTATTCTTGGATTTAGTACTATCTTTGAATGTACACGTGGCATGGGAGTTCAGGATACATTTTTAAGAACCCCAAATGGCTCCTATCTGCAGCACTATCTGGAAAGAACAGATATTTCCTCACAGTAATTCTTATGTTCTGGTTATGGAGCATTTTTCTTCTGGAACTGTGCTACCTACTGCTACTTGTGTCATGGTTACCTAGGCGTTGTGGCCCCGATTCCCAAGCCTATGCTGTCAGAGGAAGAAGACCTGGAAGATGAGGAGGAGGAACTGGGAATGCCTTCCTCCCCAGGACCTTTCTCTTTGGCAATGCCTTCCTCCCTGATAATGCCTCAGGTTTCATCAGACAACCGAGAGGAACATCCTGAGATTAATCAGGAGGAAGGCATATTGGAGCAGCCCTGACAGGGAGTAAAGAGGAAGAGTGTTGGCTTGATCCTAAGCAGCGTCGTAGGGAGAAACGTGAGCAGCAACGTAGGAGGCGTGGGAGGGTCAGAGAGTGAGCTGAGTCATTGAGCCACACCCACAGGGATAAAAGTGGGTGTGTTTTCGGCTGGAACTTTGTACGGGACAAAGTTTAATCTTACTTCAGATTTTCTTCGTGAATGATTTTTGTGGACTGCCTTGTAATTTTCTGTGAGTAGATTTTTATTTGTTATCAGTTCAGGCTTGGCAGGCAGAGGGTGTTGGAATGCCAGGATATTTCAGTTCCAAAGAATTTCTGTGAAGTCCGAGCCAGCTTGCCTGCCTGTGTTTGTGTGAGTTTTATTCTTTCATTTTTTGGAAAAGAAGAAAAGTGAGACAGACACATTATCATTATTCATTACATGTTTAAACCTTTTTCCATTGTAAATTTAACAAGTCAGATAAATTATGATTCTGTTTTAAACCATTTCATATAATATACCAAAACCTCTTATTCAATTTCTCTTTACTTCTCTTTAGCTCTTATTCAATATCATTATTATTATTTCATCTGATTCTTTCTGACTTAGTTACCATTATTCTCATTCTATATTTCTACAAGTTTTTACCAATTCTCCCCCAAAAAGACATATACACACAACACACAAAACATAAAAAAATATCTTTTTGGAAAGTAACTTGGACCCAGGTGTCTCTCTCTTCATGGACTTCAATTATATTCATGCTCATCTTACATATCATTACTTATTTTATTTACCATTCTAAGCCTTCTATATTAACTTCTCCACATATTTCACACTTCTTAATTCTACCTTAATTAATCATCTTAGTTTAAATCATTATATTTGTATCTTTTGTCCATTTTTTATCATCCCTTTGTCTCATCCCTTATGAAAAAAAAAGAAAATCAGTTTCTCCTGAAATCATTAATCAGAGTATGATGCCTTTCTATCTCCCCCTAAGTTAATCAAATTAATCTTTAAAATAATATCTAATACCCAATCAGATTTTGCTTGGTACATTCTATCTAACTAATACATCCAACACAATTAAGTGCATAATTAGAGAATAAATCCAAATATTAAAAAGAAATACTATAATAAAATTTTATAATAACATCAATACCATAATTTTATTAAACTCTTTAATTAAAACAATATTCTAAACCTCTCCTATTATTAAGTTTTAAAACCAATCATTTTTAAACATTTTAACATTTTAATCTCTTATCAACTCTTAAACCATTGCAATACTACCATCTCATCTTATGTACCTTGCAAAATCTTTTTTTTTTAAAAAAAAAAATTATACTTTATCCATTATCCATAAAAATTCCTTTTTTCCATTTAATTTCAAAACATTGTAGCTTTTCTCCACCTTTTCCCTTTCTTTCTTTTCCCAACAAACCTTTCTACCCCCTCCTTCTAGCCTCTGCCTTCACCGGCTTCCCTTCTCTGTCGTATTTCTTTTCCCTTTGTTTACAATCATCATATTGGTTTTGCACTTTATTTTTCCCTTTCTTAAATGTTTTTTAGATCTTAAGTCCTTAAATCCTTTAGTTTTCTTCTTTTCTCTTCTTTTCTTTTCTTTCTCTCTTCCTTTTTTCTGGATCAAATTCTGAGATTCATTAAAGATGGCTCCTTCCTTTCTTTCTTGTTCCTCTGCTGTCTTCATCTGTTGTAATTTTTGTTGATAATTAGTAAGCGCCATTTCTAAGAAAAGGAAAGCTTCTTCCACACCATTTCTTAGTTCCTCAACAGAAAGAGCCATTATAAATCTTTTCTTTTCTTTTCTCCTTCTTTCTTCTTACAACAACCAGAATATTCAAAAGAAAATAAAAAAGATAAAACAGTCCCAAAGTTATCAATCAGTCCAAACCAAGGCAGAGTTCTCACTTTCTCCTTCTGGGGTAATATCAATCAAAGAGAAAGAAAGTCCAAATCTGTTTAAAATCTTATTACAATATATTCTAGTCTTCAAATCCTTAAGGCATCTGCTCCAACAAATCTTAGCATACAAATATTTTCTTTTAATCCTCTCTCTTCCCACTCATCGCTTAAAACCAATTTCCACCTAAAAATAGGTTTCTTAATATCCAGTTATTTATTCCGTGAGGAAAAGAGGGAAAGCTATCCTTTCAGCACCTTCAAGCAGCCGCTTTTTTCCTCTTCTGGCAGGTATTATTCAGAAAGTCATACTTTTCAGGAATTTTATTAAATATGTCTCAGAGTCCTAGGAGCCAAGAAAAACTTTCTCCTCTCAATCACTTTCTCCACTTCCTCCTGCGCATTCTTACCCGGCTGCCAGCTTCTTTGTGGCGGCCATTACGGACCGCCGCTGCACCGTCCTGGGAAAAGGGGTTCTGCCGCCAGGGAGGGGGTCTGCAACACCCCCAGTCCCTTCTCCGGATCCCCCTACCTTCAGCTGCCCCTGCAGGGCAGCCTAGCTCGCACCCGTGTGGGTCGGAGCCCCAAAAACGGCTAGCGCGCGGCAGGGATTGCGCAGCTCGCAAATCCCTGCCGCTCGCGAAGCCGACAAACCGGAAGCTCCTCACAGTAATTCTTATGTTCTGGTTATGGAGCATTTTTCTTCTGGAACTGTGCTACCTACTGCTACTTGTGTCATGGTTACCTAGGCGTTGTGGCCCCGATTCCCAAGCCTATGCTGTCAGAGGAAGAAGACCTGGAAGATGAGGAGGAGGAACTGGGAATGCCTTCCTCCCCAGGACCTTTCTCTTTGGCAATGCCTTCCTCCCTGATAATGCCTCAGGTTTCATCAGACAACCGAGAGGAACATCCTGAGATTAATCAGGAGGAAGGCATATTGGAGCAGCCCCTGACAGGGAGTAAAGAGGAAGAGTGTTGGCTTGATCCTAAGCAGCGTCGTAGGGAGAAACGTGAGCAGCAACGTAGGAGGCGTGGGAGGGTCAGAGAGTGAGCTGAGTCATTGAGCCACACCCCACAGGGATAAAAGTGGGTGTGTTTTCGGCTGGAACTTTGTACGGGACAAAGTTTAATCTTACTTCAGATTTTCTTCGTGAATGATTTTTGTGGACTGCCTTGTAATTTTCTGTGAGTAGATTTTTATTTGTTATCAGTTCAGGCTTGGCAGGCAGAGGGTGTTGGAATGCCAAGGATATTATCAGTTCCAAAGAATTAACTCTGTGAAGTCCGAGCCAGCTTGCCTGCCTGTGTTTGTGTGAGTTTGTATTCTTTCATCTTTTGGAAAAGAAGAAAAGTGAGACAGAACATTTTTGTCCCGTACCTGACTTAAACCATCTTTTACCTAAGAAGCTTCAACAACAGCTGCAAGATGAAAATCAAACTCTACAACAGCAAGTGGCTCAATTAACAGCCCAAATTGCTTTTCTGCAGGCTCATGCAGCTCTTCCTCCCCCTCCTTGTTGGAAATGCCGGGTGGCTGTGCCAGATAAGTTTTCTGGGCAGCCTGAGATGTTCCCGGCTTTCATGGGACAGTGCCAGTTATTTATGGCTATGAGGCCAGAGGATTTCCCAGATGACTGGGCTCGGGTGGATTTTGTGATAAGCCTCCTTTCCAGCTCAGCCACCAGATGGGCCACAGCTTTGTTGCTCAAGAACAGCCCGTTATTAACTAATTACCAGGGTTTTTGGCAACACATGCGCCACATGTATGAAGATCCCATACGAGTGCAGATGGCAGCCAGGCGCCTTAAGGACCTTTGCCAAGGGAGGCGCCCTCTGCAAGAGTTTGTTGCTGAATTTCGGCTTTTGTGCCTGGACTCCAACTGGAATGATGCAGCGTTAATGGACACCTTCCAGGATGGCCTGTCAGATGAGCTGCAGGACAAGTTAGTTCGAGTGGAACCGACCCCGACCCTCGACGCTCTGGTCGTGCAATGCTTGCACATCGATGCACGTCTCCAACGGCGAAAGAACCATCGTACCATCCAGGAGCAGCCATCTGCATCTGTACTGCAGCGCCCTGTGCTAACAGCGCCCCGGGTCACCCAACGTGTCGTGGCAATGGCCGAGGAGCCAATGGAGTTAGGAGCAGTCAGACCTCACCTGACGGCCCAGGAGCAAACACGGAGATGCCAAGGCGGTTTGTGCTTGTATTGGGAGGGGGCAGGACATTTCACTAATTTTTGTCCTCTAAAGCGAGGTGGGTCGCTCAAGCCTGTGCCTGAATCTCAGCATGATCAGTCAGGAAACAGGGCAGGCCTGATCTAGGGGAAACCCTAGGCCGGGCACATATCAAACACCCACCTGAATTAGCAGAGGTTGACTCTGGACCCCCCTGGCATCTGATTTTGGACACTCGGGTTTTCTTGGCTAACCAGTCGGAAGGGATTCCAGCAAATGCACTGGTGGACTCAGGGGCCACGACTAACTTTATGGACCAGGCCTTTGCAGCCCATTTTGATGTCCCCTTGGTTCCGGTGGAACCTCCGATGAGGGTCGAGACTATTGATGGGCGGGAACTTATTGCAGGACCCATTAAATTCGCCACCCAGCCTTTGCGCCTAGTCATTGGAGAACATGAGGAGGTGATCCGCTTTAATGTCACCACAGAACTCCATTTCCCATTAGTCCTTGGCATGGCTTGGCTTAGGATTCATGATCCTCAGGTGGCATGGTCGTGGAACGCCATTTTTTTCCGAGTCTGCAGTGCTTGGACCACTTCCGCCACACCTGTGCTGGCCAGGACATCACCACCTCTGCCATCTCCATACCTCCTGAAATGACGGACTTCACGGATATGTTCAGTGAGAAGGAGGCGGATCAGTTACCCCCACATCGGCCCTATGATTGCCCAGTGGACCTTCTGCCCAATGTACCACTGCCAAAGGGACATTTGTACTCCATGTCTGAGCCCGAGCTGGTGGCACTACGGGACTTTTTGGACAAAAACTTGGCCTGAGGGCTCATCCAGCCTTCGTCGTCCCCTCTCTCAGCCCCAGTCCTCTTTGTCAAGAAGAAGACGGGAGACTTATGCTTGTGCTGTGATTACCGCCGGCTAAACGCCATCACGGTGCGGAATAGCTACCCCTTGCCGCTCATTCCAGAGTTGTTGGAGAGGTTGCGGGAGGCCACTATCTTCACCAAGCTCAATCTTCAAGGGGTGTACAACCTGGTGCGGATGCGAGAGGGGGACGAATGGAAGACGGCATTTGGCACCCGATACGGCCATTTTGAGTACACTGTGATGCTGTTTGGGTTGACCAACACCCCCGCAGTCTTCCAGTACCTGATGAATGACGTGTTTCGGGATATGTTAGATCGATTCGTGGTGGTGTACCTGGGCGATATTCTGATCTATTCCGGGTCCAGGGACAGCCACATTCAACACGTTCGTCTGGTCTTGCAACGCCTTCGGGAGCACCAACTTTATGCGAAGCTGGAGAAATGTTTCTTCTTCCAGACTTCCATTGAGTTCCTTGGGCACATCATCTCTTCCAAAGGCATCGCCATGGACCCACGTAAGGTGGAGGCCTTATGTAGTTGGGAACCCCCTCGTGGCGTGAAGGACATTCAACGCCTATTGGGGTTTGCTAACTATTACCGGACCTTCATCCCAGGTTTTGCCAAGCTGACGGGTTCAATAACCCAGCTCCTTCGAAAGAAGGTCCCATTTCAGTGGGCCCCCCTGCAGCAACAGGCTTTTGAGGCCCTCAAGAATGCTTTTGTCGCAGAACCCGTCCTGAGGCACTCTGATCCGCATTGTCCTTTTGTGGTGGAGACGGATGCGTCCAACGTGGCTATTGGGGCAGTGTTGTTGCAAGCCCCGGTGGATAGCGCCACTCTTTTTCCCTGCGCTTATTATTCCTGGAAACTCACTCCTTCCGAACACAATTACACCATCTGGGAAAAAGAGTTGCTGGCTATCAAGGCTGTGTTTGAGGCTTGGCGACATCATCTCGAGGGGGCCCGACACAAGGTGGAGGTCCGGACGGACTATCAGAATTTATAACATTTGTCAACGGCAAGAAAGTTGAACCAGCGGCAGATCCGGTGATCGTTGTTTTTTGCCTGGTTCAACTTTTCTGTGACCTATACCCCAGTGGTCACAATTGGAGGGTGGATGCCCTGTCCCGCAAACCCGAGTACCTTTGCCCCGAGGACCCCCTTCTCTGCGGATGGTGCTGCCAGCAGAATCCTTGGCCGCAGTCCAAGAATCAGTGGACTTGCGGACTCAGGTGCGAGAGGCGCAGCGCCTAGACACTTGGTTGCAGCAGAGGATGGGGGAGATTAGACCCAAATCCCCATGGACTTTGGAGGAGGGTTTACTCAAGCATCAGGGCCGGTTGTACGTACCCACGGGGCCACTTCGAGCCCTTATTATGACTCAGTGTCATGACAACCCTGCAGCCAGCCATTTTGGGTTTTTTAAGACTCTCCATCTTGTAACGTGGACTTTTTGGTGGCCTCGAGTATGGCATGATGTCCACACCTATGTCACATCTTGTGTACCATGCAGGCAAGTGAAATCCGCGACGGGTGCATCTCCTGGTCTCCTCCAACCTCTGCCGACTCCAGAAAGACCATGGGGAGCGATTTCCATTGACTTCTTGACTCATTTACCACCGTCCTCTGGATTTACAACTATGCTGGTGGTGGTTGACATGTTGACAAAAATGGCCCACTTCATTCCGTGTTGTAAATTGCCAACGGCCTGTACAACTGCCCGTTTGTTCTTGCAGCATGTTTTTCGTCTCCATGGTCTGCCAGACAGGGTAGTTTCTGACCGCGGTGTACAATTTACAGCCCAATTTTGGAAAAGCCTGATGACTGTGTTACGGGTGCAGGTGTGCTTGTCGTCGGTGCACCATCCAGAGACTGATGGGGGGATGGGGAAGGTCATTGGCATTCTCGAGCAATACTTGCGTTGTTTTGTAAACCAACGGCAGAACAACTGGGCTGATTATCTCCCTCTGATGGAGTTTGCATTCAACAACTCCCAGCACACTTCCACCCAAATGACACAATTTTATGCTAATGTGGGGTACCATCCGTGGTTTTTCCCTTTGACACTATTAGATTCCCCTGTTACCGAGACCCAGGAATTCCTTTCGGAACTTCACTCAGTTCAGCAGTTAGTTCAGCAGCAATTGATACAGGCCAAGGAAGATTACAAGCGGTTTGCAGATCGCTCTCGACGGGCAACACCTCCACTGGCTGTAGGAGACCGTGTGTGGTTATCCACAAAACATCTTTAGGTCAGCCGCCCAATAAAGAAGCTGGACCATTGGTTCATCGGCCCATTTCCCATCTAGGCGGTCATCAACCCCGTAGTCTATCGACCGACTCTACCGTGCTCCACGCGAATTCATCCAGTCTTCCACCATTCCCTTTTGGTCCCTGACGCCCCTTCATGTTATCTCCGACGTCCCACAGCTGTTGATCCACCACCTGTGCCCAGAGAAGATGGCACAGTAGAAGGCAAGGTGGCCAGCATTAGGGATTCCTGCTGGCTAAAAGGGTGGTTCCAGTATTTGATCGAGAGGCAGGGGGATGGGCCGGAGGCCCTCTCCTGGGTGGATGCTTCCGCGATCCACACCCCGGACCTTATACAGATGTTCCATGACCATTTCCTCTTGCGACCACTTCCTGACCGTCAGACTCAGGGGAAGGGCCCTGCGGTGGGGGATAGTGTTGTGGCCCCCATTCCCGAGCCTATGCTGTCAGAGGAAGAAGACCTGGAAGATGAGGAGGAGGAACTGGGAATGCCTTCCTTCCCAGGACCTTCCTCTCTGGCAATGCCTTCCTCCCTGATAATGCCTCAGGTTTTATCAGACAACCGAGAGGAACATCCTGAGATTAATCAGGAGGAAGGCATATCGGAGCAGCCCCTGACAGGGAGTAAAGAGGAAGAGTGTTGGCTTGATCCTAAGCAGCATCGTAGGGAGAAACGTGAGCAGCAATGTAGGAGGCGTGGGAGAGTCAGAGAGTGAGCTGAGTCATTGAGCCACACCCCACAGGGGATAAAAGTGGGTATGTTTTCAGCTGGAATTTTGTACGGGACAAAGTTTAATCTTACCTCAGATTTTCTTCGTGAATGATTTTTGTGGACTGCCTTGTAATTTTCTGTGAGTAGATTTTTATTTGTTATCAGTTCGGACTTGTTGGAATGCCAAGGATATTATCAGTTCCAAAGAATTAACTCTGTGAAGTCCGAGCCAGCTTGCCTGCCTGTGTTTGTGTGAGTTTGTATTCTTTCATCTTTTGGGAAAGAAGAAAAGTGAGACAGAACACCTAGGTGTTTGTTTGTTTGTTTGTTTGTTTTTTACTGTGGAATAGACTTTATAGGAAGCTACCCTTAAAAATACCTGGAAGTAAGAAATGCATCAGGTAAGTAGTCATCTGTGCAAGGTTCAGGGATCAAATTATTGCTCTCTTGACAGATTTACACTGCTTGCCAACTTACCAACCATAAAAAATATAGTATCAACTTTTAAAGCCAGAAATATCAAAAGGCAGAGCAATTGGAGAGCTTTTTCTCATTTTGAACATCTCTAGCCATTAAGGCCTTCAAGGAGAAGCCTTTCTGTTGGTGTGTCCATTACCAATGGAATTGGCACGGGGCCAAAGGCACAAAACCTTAAACTTTCTTTGAAATAATTTCTATCTTTTAAAATAAATTCTTTTTCATGAAATTAAAGGAACTAAGAAAAAAAATTTCAACGAAGAGAAATTTATGTACTTGGCAGTGCTGATTTTAATATTTAAAATATTTAAAAGCCGAAACTGATAGAAACTGGTAGATGATTTAAAATACTGTTTGCATACACAGTTTTCTGAGGGATCCTTGGTGTTTTCTGGGCTCATTTCAGAAGGATCCCTCATTTCAACCCTGAGCTACAGATATTCTCTTTTATTGGTACAAATGAATTGGTACAAAACTTGGGTTTTAAGACCAACCTCAGGCACTCTTTTTTGTCTTCTTTGGGTAAGGCCCCTTAGGCAAAATATGTATAAATGTATACATGCACATATATATGAAAGAAATAACTAGCTGAGCATATATTTCCTTTTTAATCAGCTAAATATATTGCTTGGTTATATCCTCATAAATCCAGTCCCTTTAAACTGCTGACATATTGACTTTTTAAATTGTTTTTTTCATTATCCTAAGCAGAGAAGGTTGGCACCCTTGCAAACAATATGTTTTCGTTTCTTATGAATTAGGTGACATAAAACCAATACAACATAGAAAGTAGTCATGCATCATAGTATATAGTACATTTCTAAAAAAAAAAAAATGCTTCTCAAATTTTCAAGCTGTCAATAAAGCCAACACTGAGCATCAACCTATTAATTGATGGGAATTGTGACCCCCCCCCCTTTGTTCACAGTCTGGTAGCTTACATGGTCCTTGAAATAGCTTCCCTTCATCATACTCTCTGGATTGGCAAATAAGACCATTTTGCTTATCATAATTTGTGCCAAGCAGTATAAACTAAAATTCAATAACAACATCAATGGCTTTTAGCAACGAATCTTATCAAAAAGGAATGGTTAACAGACCAAAACATGAATACGATACAAGCTCACTAAAATAATGCTACAACCCTAAGTTTAATTTTTAATACTTATGCAAATAGACCTGCCTAAATAGGCCCAATGAGCTAAATGCAGCTGCTCAGATGTGTTCAACAGCCCAATAATTGTGTCAAATAAACTGCTACATTCAGGAGGCAAAATCAGGATTGCTAGTTGTCACATCAGCTGTTCATTTTAGTCGTCAGTGTTGTATAACATGGAACAATCTGTCATCCTCCTGTTCTGCATCTAAGCTGGAATTAGATTAAAAAATAAAAAGAAAAAAGAAATGAGGACAAAGGGAGGAGTGAGGATAAAATGGCCAACGTGCTACAAGGATGCCACACTTCTATTTGACAAGCACGGCTACTCAGAAGGGAGCCACCATTTCATCAACGTTATCAGTGATTCCATAGCATTGCAACAGAAGATCTTCCATTCTAGACTTCCCCATGGAGACTGGCAATGCCTTCATAATTGTCAATCAGCTGGGCTCCACGACTGCTCTCTGTAGTAAGCTCTGACCTTCCCTGGCCATCTTTGCTGCCCTTGCCAAAGGGATGCCTGGTTCTTCTATATTTTTGTTGTTGTTGCGCACACAGGAAAATATTGACTTGGTATGAGATCTATGAGAAGGTCTGTATTCCCATAAAGAAGTCAAAATAAAGCAGAACTTTGCCCAGCATTCTTTTTTCTTAGATAAGGTAAGGAAATGAGTGAAGGGAAACATTGCAAAGTGCCGAATCATAAATATATATGTGTGTGTGTAGCATATGTATGTACACATGTGTATATATGCTTGTCTACACTAAAATCAAAGAAATGATGGAATAGAAACATTACAGAAAGGATGCAAGAGGGCCAAAAGGAAATGTAACTGACAAAAATTAAAATATTTTAAAAATTAAATAATTAAATTGAACTGTTAAATTGTCCCGTGGCAAGTCTGCTGTAGTGAGTTTTCCTACAGCCATGGTGAATTGGCTGCGGTAAGTTTTCCCATTCCAGTAGTTGTATGGAGTCCCATAAAACAGGCACCATAACAAAAAAATTCTGGTTCCCACAAGATGACATTCTTTAATCATTGGGACATTGCAACAGGCCTCTCCTGCCAGACTTAACAGGATAGTTCGAAAGAATTGAGAAGAGGCAGTCCCACAAATAATAACAATAACACTTGGATTTACATGGTATACCACTTCACAGTGCTTTACAGCCCTCTGTAAGCAGTTTACAGAGTCAGCATATTGCTCCCCAACAATCTGGATCCTCATTTTACCAACCTTGGAAGGATGAAAGGCTGACTCAACCTTGTGCCTGGTGAGATTTCAATTGCCAAATTGCAGTCAGCTGACAGTCAGCAGAAGTAGCCTGCAGTACTGCACTCTAACCACTGCACCACCATGGCTCTTACAACCCAACTCCAGGCCACGGAAGCCTTCACAAGTGACAAAAAGCATCTTGAATTGCACACCAGGAGTACCCCGGTGGAATTCATAGAACAGAGTTGCAAGTGGACATGCTGCCCCGTGCTGCCCCAAAATGAGAGACCAGTTGCAGGGTGCTTCTTGCACTGTTCTTGCATGCAGTGCTAGAGTTTTTGAATACAAATAATCCATTATATATGAATAACATATGATGAATATTTACGTACTAGTAAAAAGATTCAGAGATTTTAGTACAGCTTCTCTCAGTAAATGATGCATAAATATTTAAGTTTACAAATCCCTACGTGAGGAAAGTTTTCAACATTACATTTTAGGAAAGTCAAATGTTCGATAATGAGAAATGTGAACGTAAATCAGTTTTATTGTGCCAAAGCCTGATTTGTTTGTTTTTTCTTTCACATATGTCAGGATTTATGTTGATTCATTAAGCATTCCTACTGTGATATAAACTGGCACAACTGAAAAAGGAGTTGTGATATGTAGGTTTTTGTAAAACATCACAGTTGCACTAGTAATTATTTTTTCTTAGCTGAATTCACAAAATATTGATTTTTTTCTCTGGTCTATAGAACCTCTCTTTTAATATAATTCAACTAAGTACCTGGATTGGTAAAGAACCAATAAATCAGAAATGCAGTAAGTACTGTAAGGTCCAGAGGTGCTTAACAAAGATGCAGATTTAGGAATCACCACGATAATTATTGATCTATCTTTCAAAAAGTAAGTGACCTTTTTGCTTATCCAGGATGAAACAATGACTTTATGATCAAACACTCATGTTATTATAATGGGATTTGGTTTATGTCTACAAAGTACATTTTTAAAATGTGCTAACCTGTGAAACCAGAATCACAAACGCACTGGTAGCCTCCAGGCTTGTTGAAGCAACTTCCTCCATGCAAACAAGGAACCATTTCACACTCATTTATATCCACTTCACAGAATGCCCCATAGAAGCCAATGGGGCAGTTGCAAAGGAACCTATCAGAGAAAAGGAAGATTTCAGAGGATGGCAAAATCAGCAAATTCACAGTATTTGCCATATGTTCAACTTACTTCTACTCGGATGCAGGAATGCAGTGGCTCTCAGAAATTCCTAGATATTTCAGTAAACTGATATGATTTATCTGACTGATAAACTGATCTGACCCACAGCTCAGAATATGGTATTGTTTTGGTTTTGCTCTTCTGCAAATTATGTCACAATTAAGTACTATGTCTATGTGTATGAGCAAATGGAAGGTGGCTTATTTTGGGTAAGTTAAAGTGTACTATATGCATACTTTATAGTTAAATGTTTGATATATATTTTGGGAAAAATACTGAAATATTCTTCCTGTATATCTGTGAAGGGAGAGATAGCCAAATTGAGGGAAAGGCCTCCAAATATCCTGCCAAATGTTGGGCAAACAGCCAAAGTTATGCTAAATCCATGCAGAAAGTAGGATACCAGGCTAGGAAAGGGCCCCTTGGTAGATTTGGCCTTTTTTGAGAAGGAGTTGGAAGAATAACCACTCATTGGCTTTGCAGGTAGGTGAGCTTTATGCCTTTGATGACTGAGTTTTGTGAGATGATATAACTGAACACCAAGCTTGGCCTTTCTAGAGAAAGGACAACCTCATCCTTGATAGAATGCAGGTGTGCCAGATTTGGCAGTAATCCATGTTAATTAATTAGCAGAGGTAGCAGAACCCCAGGCTGGCACAGTGTTAAAAAATGCCACAGTGATAGGCAGGGCAGATCAAGAGATGGCCCACTACAAGTAGCATTTATACCGTAGTTTTGCTGCCAGTTGTAATATCATCCAGCATTCATAAAGCCAGCCCTATTCCCAGCCCCCCCCCCCCAAAAAAGCACTTTGTTCTGTCTTATCTCCCCTCAGCTTCTGAGAAGAGGAAAATCTAGAAACTGGAAAAAATCCAAGAAATCCCAAAAGGAAGAGCAACAAGGAATTGATTGACCAAATCACACTTGAACGCTAGGAAGATGTAATATGGATAGATTTTAGTCCATTTTCTGTTCCCAGGGGGAGGGGCATTTTGCCTGCCAGAGTGCTGCAGGAGGCCGTCCAGGCCCAGCATGGGGCACAGAGGCATGGGGGGGGGGGTGCTTTGGTTGCTGAGTGCTGCAGTGGGTGGTCCAGGCCCAGAATGGGGTGCAGGGGGCACATGTGAGCCCCCCCTCTTTTGGCTGCCAGAGTACTGAAGGAGTCCTTGACTCAGAAGGTTATTAAAGGGAGGAAAAGTAAAATATTTTACCTTTCAGGCTTGCAAGATTCTGCTACTATAGCCTATGTCAATAATTTGTAGTTCTAGTCTGGTCCTTTGGAGTTAGTTTCTTGATCTGGTTTCTCTTTCATAGGGTGATCAAGTAGATCAAGTATATATTAAAAAAACAAAATCACAGAAATTTACGTCTCTCTATTTTTATAAATCATTTTAAAAACCATGTATGCGGAGGTGTGATCCTGTCTCACGTCCAACATCGCCATGCCCAACCTCTGAGGTCAAACACATCACTGATGTGACCCTCAATGAAATTGAGTTTGACACACCCCTGCACTACACCCTGCCTCCCCCATCCTCCAATATCTGTAAGTGGTTGTTTGGCACCCATTTTTAAGGGACTTCATCTTGTCCTAATCATACAGAATAAAAAATAATAGAGAATTCAGTGTATATTGTATTAACAAACCAAATTTTAATTATGTTGGATGATCAGTACAGAGCTATATCATGTCACTAGTTAAAACTTGTGGCTGGTGATGTGATTGAAATTAAGAGTGGTGAATAAGAGTCAAAGCAGTCATTTTGCAACATTAAAGAGTCCTGATAAGTAGAAATATTAATGAGATGATGAAACCCACTGTTCAGTACCTAAAAGATATGAAAGCAACAACTTTGCTTTGTTTTTATCCTCACGCCTATACTGCATCAGAATGATGGCCCATCAGGGTTCCGATGATTGCCCTAATTAAATCATGAGCCTCGAGCTCATAACTTATGAATGATAATGGAATTATTCTATAATAATTTTATGATTGTATTACTCTAACTATATATAAACTCTTCTGTTATTTGTTCACTACAAACCCTAAGAAACAAGCTGTAATTGCTTGCTCTATGCTGTTACAAAAAATATAGGCTGCCTACTTTCTATAATACTACTTGACATGCTATATCAGCAAAGTAAAAGGCCAAAACTTGATTCCAGTCACAAACCTGTTTATAAGATCTATGCATGTTCCGCCATTTGCACAGGGTCTTGATAGGCACTCATTAATCTCCCCTTCACACAGTATCCCAAAAAAGCCATCTCTGCAAAAGCACCTGGATAGAAGGATGGCATTTAGTGAACTGCAAAGAATCTTTAGCAGAAGAAGTAACAAAAAGAAAGAAAAATGCAAGATTTTGTTCCTTTTTCTGTATACTCTATCACTTAAAATAAACAGTCTGGACAATTTAAACAACTTTTTTGGCAAAATACATGGTTTGCTGATTGCATAAATTTTAATTATTGCCCAGAAATTGGAGGAACGTTAAGCAATGGCTTCTCCCACAAATGATCCAAATCTGTGCCACTAAATACATCATCTTCCTCTAAAACAGTCCCCAAGCCAAGTCTTACACTGATTCTTCCTTACCTATAACTGTTTATCCCATCCACACAGTGACCTTGATTCCTACATGGGTTGGAGATGCATTCATTATTGTCAATTTCACAGTAAGTGCCTTCAAATCCTGAAAGACAGATGAAGCAGTAATGGATCTATGATCTTTTTGACTTAGTTTGAATGTCAGGAGCAGAAATAACAAAGACCCAGGTGAATGCCTTCAAAATTGAACTTTAAAACACTTGGAGCTTCACCTGTTCAATCTAACAAGCAATGCTTCTCCATAGAGATGATCGCATATCAAATAATACTTTCATGCAGGGACAAAATAAAGAGGAAGGCAGGAAATGAGCGTCTAGCAAAATCGGCCAGGCTACTCTTGCCTTTTTGAAAAACTTGGAAATATTATATTAAAATAGTAGTATGCTGTCTTCAAAAACTAGGCAAATCTGCCACATCATGGAGCTTAAGCTATCATATATCTCAGTGTTTATCAATCTGGGCAGTTTGAAGATGTGCTATATTCAACTCTCAGAATTCCCCAGCCAGCATAGGTAGATTATTATCTATTATTTATGTTCTAGATTAAGAGTATGGTATTGTTGCAGTAGCCAGGAGACCACAATGCAATCTCAGAGTAGTAACTTAGCTTGGCAAGATACCAACCCCGTTGTAGGACATGCTTGCATGCTTCCCAAAGGTGCACCACAGAAGGACAAACTGACTTCACACTAGAGAGAAAGAAGAGTGGGCTCTTCCTGCATTATCATCCAAGTCTCCCTCCCTTCCTGGAGCTGCCTCACAAATGGGCATTGCACCCGAGAAGGTTCAGAGCCATCAGGAATCTGATTGCCTGCACGGAGCACCAATTCATTTTCCCACCAAAGTGGTACTCATCTATCTACTTACATAGAACATGCTTTCAAACTGTTAGGTGGACAAAATCTGAGGTGAGTGACAGGAGTCCACCTGGCCATGCAGTGCTAGACTCAAAGTACCAGACCAGAAACCAATCCAGTGTCATTAAACCACTGAGCCACTGTACTTCTTAAACATTCTAGATATCTTAGAGTAAAAAAATATTGTCACTTGCAAAGGACAATATTTGTCCTTTTTCTGTGTTTTTTATATTGATAAGGCTAGGAATGGGAAAAATGATTTAGTATAGATTTAAGTCATTATTTACTTTATTCGTACTCACTGAATCAATTCAGAGATGAACCCTTTTTAGAATTGCCATTGCAATTCCTTCTACAAAAATGAATTGTGTTGGCAAAAGAGAGTACATTAGTGAAAGCAATGTATAAAATAGCTTGGAGAAAATGTATTTTGGGGAACAAAATGTTAGAAAATGTGTTTATCAGGATAGTAATATTTTTACCAGTTGGTGGCCAGTGCAAAACTGGGCTTTTCTTTTTTCTTTTCTTTTTAAATCACTGGTCAAATAGTGAAGGCTGCAATGAGGGGGAAAAAACCTACATTCTTTTGTATGTGGTAATCAGATATTAATGGAACAATGTATGATCCAACTATACCGAAACCCCAAATGTATTGTTTTCAGCATCTGAGCAATTCTAATATAGATTACTTGTAACAAATATTCAAAATTAAATGTCATTGCAAATGTTGAAAGCAATGTAAAATCTGAGGATTTTTCAAGAGTGCTTACTATAATGAGTGCCATCACTTAACTAGATCATTCATCAATATAATATTTCTAGTCATTAGACTGTGAAAGAGAGAGATTGATATTGATGATTTCATTTGTTGTTATATTAATTATGTAATGATAGGAGGTAGTCGGCTTTAGTTTTGGGGAAGGTTACATAATTTGACAGAGAAAATTGAATTTAAGATTTAATTTGCTAGAAAATTTGGAACTCGGACACCATGCTAAGTCATGATAAGATTTACTTTGTTTTGGTTTAGTGTGTTTGCAGTCATTGTGATTTGTAAAATATATTGACAAAACAGCATTCAAAGTTTATGGCAGTGTGCTTTTTTGCTACTGAGAACTAAACATAAGGAGATAATCTTCACTCTTAAGTTAGGACTTCAGCATGAAATGACATTCCTTGAGGTCCTTTTCATCTAAAGTGAGTGTTATGAAAGAAGTGAAATCTATTTCAGGAAGAAAAAAAAAGTAATGTCATTCTTATCATGAAAGTGTGCAATCTCAGTACAAACACAAAGGAGAGACAGACAGAGAGAGGGAAAAGCAATATAGAATAAATATATATATATATATATATATATATATATATATATATATATATACATACACACACACACACACACACACACACAGTATATATGTGTGTGTGTGTGTGTGTGTGTGTGTGTGTGTGTGTGTATATATATATATATATATATATATATATATATATATATATATATATATATATATATATTTCTTAAGTGTTCACAGGTATTTATATGTATGGTATTCAGCTTTGTTCGGGTATTTTCCCACATCATTATAGTTGTGCTTTTAAAGTTGACGTGGGAAAATATCCGAACAAAGCTCCATATCTTTAGAAAATAGGTTAGGTTTATATGTTATTCCTTTTTCATCACTCTACATTTCCCTTTAAACAAAAACACTTGTTATGTCAATGTCTTATTTTCATGGAATTAATATTTGATGCTGATCTCTACAGAATAATATACTTTCTAATCCAATTTCCAAATCTAATGCAATTTTTTAAATCTCGGATTTACACTACTAATTATATTAGTGTGTTCTGAATTCCTCTGCTCTACAATATACTAGTGATAGTAGTATATAACAAAGCCTTTTGATAGTGATTGCTTTTAAACTAGACTTTTTCCGGGGACATTCCCCCTCCAAGAAATTAAATTAAGTAAAGTTAAATTAAATTAAATTAAACTTCTAATTTATTGATATCCCAACAGCTCATCAAGGGTTTTTGTTTCTCCTCCCCTTTCTATTTCAACAAGAATGTAATTCTGGACTTGTTCAAGTGGTTTATTTTTATTTATTGATTTTATAACCATTTTATCTTGATTTGATTTAGCATGATGGTTATGTTAGCCATATGATCTTATTGATATATACTTTGTTTGAATTATGATTATTATAATCTATTCTGTCCTGAGTGCAGAACCAGAGTCTTTAATAAAGAAATACCCTTGACAGTCTTGGAAATTGCTAAAAGTACTGCCAAGTCCATATTTCCAGCCAATTTAATGTGATCTAATAAAATTAAATGAGAGCTGTTTTTTCTTTAACTTCTGAAACTTAACGTTGTTCAACACATTTTTAACAGTTAGCAACATTATGACAAATTAACATAACCAACTGCAATCAATTTGCAGCATCTAAAATATTTGCCCAGAACAATCTTCAGAAAACATCATAATGTAAATTCTAATTCATGTCATAGGCTGTGAATATAGTTTATTAATTTAATATATAAAACATAGGTTTTTTTATTTTTCAGCCAACTGTTTTGTAAATTGGTTTATTAATTAGGCATTTGAAAATATACATTTAGTGCTAATGTATTGTTATGGTAATGACATTTACTACCATGTGTACTAAAGTAATAGGCACATTTCAATGCAACTACTAGCCGCTGCTGGTCATGCAAATCAGTCTAGCAGAAGATACAAATTATAAATCAACAGTGCATGGAAATGATCTGATATAGCCCTAGAGAACAGACTTTTATTTTTTATTTTTTTATTTTAGTTTTCCCCCCCATATTTTTATATTTTTCAAGCAAAACATTTAGAAGAAACTAAATTTCAGTTTCTCATTACTTATTACTTAGGGGTATTCCTTATTTGGGTTGCATTTTCAATTATATGACTGTCCAGCTTTTAATAATAAACAAGTACTACTGCCTGTAGCTGCAGAGTCACCAACCACATGAATTTCTGGGTTTACTTAATCAACAGTGAGAGATGAATTAAAATGCAACTCAGATTGTGATTTAGAAATCCCAGTACATTTCTCAGCTGAAGGCCTTTTTATTCTTTCTTATTCAAGGGAGCTTGGGACCTCTATCTTCAGGATAATGCTCTAAGAACGAAATGTTATCAGATTTGGCTATTACAGGAGAATCTGGTAAAAGATTGGCTTTGAAAATGGGCTAGATTCAATGGTGGGATTCATCCAGTTCGCACTGGTTCAGGAGAACTGGTTGATAAATTACCCCTCCCTCTATTAAGGTGTATCCTGGGTGCTGCGCTGCAATGGTGAAATGGGCAATGAAGCAGCCGGCGCGAGGGAAGGAGAAGGCTGCTTTCCTTCTTTCTTCTCTCTGCTCCTCCTCCTTCCCTTGTGCCGGCTGCTCCATTGCCCATTTCTCCATTGCAGCGCAGTGCCCAGGATCCACTTTGATAGCGGGTGTGTGCGTATGTAATTTAACAACCTGTTTGCCCAGGGTCAGGTTGGCCATCGTGGGAGGCTCATCCCGCATATGTGGTGAAGCAGGAGGACAGGGATGGGCCACCCCTCCCATGACAGCCAACCTGACCCTGGGTGAACCGGTTGTTAAATTATTTGAATCATATCACTTTCTAGATCCAGTTGAAGAAAATAAGATCTCCCAATACACACTTGTGGGAAAGGCAGTTGTGCAAAGATTTTGGATAATGTGGCTGTTTTATTTTTCATTCTCCTGGTCATGCAATCTGGAACAGAGCTTTCATTAAGGGGTTGGAAATAATTCCAGAAGCTGTGTTTTGCATGATTTCCCTACATTGCTTAAAATCACAAGACTTTACTCGTGGTAATTAAATAAAGAAATAAAGCATTCCCATTTGAGCACTGAATATGTTTTTCGTCTCCTTTCTTTTGAAAAACAGAAATCTTTCCCCCAGACTTGTAAAGTGTTAAGAAAGAAAGTGAATCTGCTGATGGCCTTCATGTAATGCAATTCTTAGAAAAATGAATAGTTGCTTTGGCTGATTATCTTACGCCTGAGAGTTTTGAAGGCAATGTGAAATGTACCCCTACAGAATTATTTCAATATTGCTTTATTTATCAAGAACAATTAATTAATTAAAGCTACAAGACACTCAGATCACTTGTTTATGATAAAATAGTTCTGTTAAGTTTTGCTTGTAGTGTTAGAAGGTACTATTGAGACTATTGAGTCAAGCCATTTAAGAGTAGGAATCCAAATTAAAATAACCACATAGATTGATGCTAAATTCTGTTTGAACCTTTACAATGAATGGAAATCTATTACCTCCCTTGGTTGCTGGTTCTATAGTCAAATTGTTCGTATTGTTGGAAAGCTTTTCAATTGGCCTATGATTTGCCCAGTTCCTGTAAAGAAACCCAGGTAGACTGTCTGAAGCTTCCCCCTTTCATCTTAAATTATTCCCTTTTCCAGTTCTAAGCTATGACCTAATGTAGTACCTATATAGCAATAGCAATAGCAATAGCACTTAGACTTATATACCGCTTCACAGTGCTTTACAGCCCTCTCTAAGTGGTTTTACAGAGTCAGTGTATTGCCCCCAACAATCTGGGTCCTCATTTTACCCACCTCAGAAGGATGGAAGGCTGAGTCAACTTTGAGCCTGGTGAGATTTGAACTGCCAAACTGCTGGCAGCCAGCAGTCAGCAGAAGTAGTCTGCAGTACTGCACACTAACCACTGGGCCACCACGGCTCATGTTGTTCAGTTGTTGTAATGGATGTTCTTCCTTACCCATCCATAGGCTTGTTGCTTTAAATTTTACATTTAATGTTTCACTGTAGTTTCACCTGTTATGAACTATTGTAAAATGTACAAAGCATGCAGTATTTTTTCATAAGTCACCTTTTTGACAGATGCACAATGGCTTCCCATCAACCTGGGCCAAACAAGTAGCATTGTTTCTACATTGATTGTAGGGAGCATCACATGGATTATGGTGATACTGGCATTTTTTTCCAATGTAAAATGGAGGGCAAGCACAGAGGAATTGACCAGGGACAATGGATTCATAGCAGATTGCTCCATTCAAGCAGGGTGCAGATTCACATTCATTTATATCTTCATTGCACTGTTGTCCTGTCCAACCTGCTGTGCATACACATCTGAGAAAAAAGCAGAAGATAATGAAACCAGGTGAAAACACTCGTTGGTAATGGTTCCCTGTATATTTCTATTATTTTGACTATGTTTTATGAGCACTAACTTTAAGCTGCTTAAAAGAGTTTTTACCAACAGTTAAAAAAGAACCTGCTGTGTAGGACAAAGGAATCTATACCTAAGGGGAAAAAAAGCAAGATGAAACGAGTTTTTAAATGCAAGAACGTTGTGATGAAAAAGAGCATACAAAGCTGTTTTATCAAATTCATCATTAACTGGCCAACAAGGTTGCAAATTTTATATGTTGAGAATACTAATATGTTATATATGCAACAATTATGTACAGATTGTCCTTCTGAATTACAGAACTCAAGGTGACTTACAAATGCAATTTAAAACAGGATAAGATCAACAATAAGATGAAGCTGAACCTTGACAAATGGAATAACATTGCCTATGAAACAAATATGTAGACCAGTGTTACTCAGCTTTGACAACTTTCAGATGTTTGGAGACTTTAAAACTCAGAAAGCCCCAGCCATCCATGGTAGGTGAGGAATTCTGGGAGTTGAAGTTCCCATATTTCAAAGTTGCCAAGGTTGATAAACATAGACTTAAACAATGCCATAGATTTTAACATAAATTGCCATAAAAGGATTGAGAAAATAGAGATACTTAACAGGAGGGTTGAAATATGCTAATAGATGTGAATGCAAAAAAATAATAATGAAGGAAGGTCCTTACCAAAGCAACATACCATGACTGGTCTCCAAAAGGTACCTGGAAACAGCAATACTGTACTAATTACTGATGGCCAAATACATGAGGCAAAGTGCAATCCCCTGTCTGCCCTAATGAGAATGGTTTTAACAGTTTGATCAGCACTGTGAACTGCTTCTAGAAACAAAATGGGAGCTACTAAAAAATCTTAAAGTCACTGTAAAAAACAACAACTCTTAGCTTCTGGGTCAGAGTGCAAAGTCTATTCCAAAGGCAAATTTTAGGATTTACACATGGAACAAAGCCTCTGAATTATAATTAAGTTCTTTGCAAGAATGAGTCATCCACGGACTGTTAATCTTTAAATGGAACATTCTGAAAATGGCTTCTAACCTTTGATTCCCAACCACCTTTTCCCATAAACCAATGCACATACTCCTTGGTATATTCGGGATCCTGGAACACAGCTAAGATTCATTTCTGTAAAAATGTCTGTAAAAGGAAATATGGTTAAAATTGCTTGGCCAGTTTTAATGATGTGACACAAATATGTAGAGCACTGATAATCTTTATTATTTTGGTCTCACAGGGTTCCTCTGACAGCCATGAAACATTGGAAAAAAGGGACCATATCAATTGACATTTCCAACTTACTTTGAATAAAAATTTGACAAATCAACTCTTCCTCCTTCTGCCATACAATGAGAAATCTTCCCAATGGAAAAACAGGAGAATAAAGTGAACCTAAAGACTAGGGCATGTTTTAGCACTCCCAAATCTTAGAAAAGAAAAGAAATTTCCCTCATACCTTTCTGTGTTCTGTTTCAAAAAATGTGTTTGAGAAAGGATAAAATAATAGAACATAGATGTATTTCTTTTCTAAATAAATCACATGATGTTATATGATTCTTTTAAATGTTGTTTCCTTAAAATTGAACTATAACAATGAGGACTTGCATTTTTTTGCTATCCAGATGTTGAACTTAATTTAGTTCTGTGTAGTACTTGGTGCTCTCTGAGCTTGATTGCTTGTTGAAGACATCCCATTAGCTGATTAGGAAGCATCATCAATGATAATCAATGAACTCATGATGTTACCTCGTTGGGTAATGAAACATCTGCAAGCAAACAATCAAGCAGGCACAGAGAACAGAGGACTCCACAGTTCCACCTGAGCTACCTATATTCTTGTATTAGTTAATTCAGTTCAGAAGAAAACCAATTCCATCTTTTTCTCCCAATTTCACTAGTATTGGAATGAAATTTTGTCCTTTATTCCTAACAGCTAGCTAATATCAGCATGGTCAATGCAGATGAAGCCTGATTCTGTTTGAACTCCCAGATTTAAAGAGGATATAATTGTATTTGAGACAATGATTTGAATTTCAAGGGCAAACTGATATAAGCCACTGCAGGAGTTGAGATTCTGGGTTTCTTTTTTCCCCCCACTTAAATCTGACTCACTCCTTAAGTATTAAAAATAACATTTCATCCAGAATTAAAAGTAAGATTTCATTCCAGTCCCTATATAGTGGACTGATCAATCCTGAGCTCTTATTCAAGATGATGAGAGGACCAGCAGAGAAGCATAAAACCAAATTCCATTACCTCAAGAGACAGCAGAGTTTAGCGTTGTGGCTGACCATGTTTAAGAAGCTAAGAACTGAGAAAGAGAGCCTTTTGACATGCCAAAATAAATTTGGTATGCATTGAGTTTAATGTTGTGATAAAACTCATTTGTTAGCTACAAATACTAATCTTAAGGAAGTTCTCAAATCATTCAAACTTCCCCCTTGAGCTTTCTCCATAAATGGAAGTGAGATTGCAACATTGCACACTGGGAAACAAGCAACCAAAAACTATGGCATCTGCAAAGCACATTGTAAGGGGACAAAGTGTTTTGCAGCCTGTTGATTGGGTTTAGTGCTTTGAAACAGATCCCTCTTCATTCATGAAGAAGTGGTCATTAGAAATAATACCTTTCTTTCTAATGCTAGATATTTTTAGACTTGGGACAGGGGACTTTGAGGTTAGTCTTCAAATGTGGGAGATTTCATATGAGACAGGCAGATCATAAAATAATGTTTATGGCTTTATTATTCAAAAGAAAATGCTGAGCTCGGGCCAGAAACAGTGCTACTGGTAGCTTCCCAATGAGCATGTTAGACAGTTACATCATTCAAGTTTCCTTTTCAGCATTCTCATTATTTGAAAATGAAACTGCCATGGTTATATGTTGTCAGAAGTCATCAAGTCTGCAAAGTGCCTTAAAAATCTATGAAGTGTTTGAAGTTCTCTAATTTGATATACTGTTCTGAAACAAGTGTCAACTTCGATTAATCTATATCTTAAATTTAGATAAATTGATTGATTCATTATCATACTGAAGCACAGTTTTGAACCTTACAGATCATTTTTGTGAGAGTATACATTTCATTATGGTTCATTGCTCAGGCAGCCAGATGTTTAGATTGTCCACCTGTCAATTTCTTCCCAAGGACATGGGATAAGAAGATGCAGTTGCTTAATAATATTAAAGTATCATCGCAAAATGTAAACTATTCCAAGTAAAGCTGCCTTTTGCAATTGACTGAGAGTGATTTTGCTAATGCTGATATTGTTCATGTGGTGCTCCAGATGTTTTGGGATTGTACCCAAGGAAAGTGTCTTTTACTATTGCTACTGTCTTTGCTTTCTTTCGCCACAGTAACTTTATTTGCAGGTCTTTATATTTTGTGATTTTCTCAAGTTCTTTCTCTTCTATTCTGAAGTTTCCAGGTAAGACCACATCTACTATCCAGAGTTTTTTGTCTTTCCTATCAATAATTAATTCTGCGATGTTATATGGCAGATGCTTGTCTGTTTGAATTCTAACATTCCAGAGCACTTCATTATTATTATTTATTTATTTTATCAGCTAGGAGAAAAAGAATTAGCATATCCAAGATGTTGATATAGATCAGGGCTGTCAAACTCGCTGCCCGTGAGCCAGATGTGTGACATGCTGGCCATGCCTACACCTGGTTTAGTGAAGGATAAAAAAGTCACAATTTGTCATGTGACACCACCATGACAACACGAGTTTGACATCCCAATATAGATAATGATATATTGATGCAGGTATATAAACAGAAAAATAGTCCATAATGAAATGAATAGTGTGAAGTTCAACAACTACACATAAAAATTGACAAAATGAAAAAAGGACAAAAAAAGTGAATGATTATACTCATATATTCATTAGTAATCCAGTGACTATTGATACAAAAGAAATATAAGGTAGAATTGTTTCCCTTCTTTCCTTTTTCCTCCCATAGATTTCATTTTTTATTTGTTTGGGCCTCTCTCTTCTCTAATGTTTCTATTTTTTAAGTTTAATTATAGTTTTTTCAATTGTATAGGCATCAAATGAAAAAGGAACGCATAAAAGAACTCAAAAGGAATTCAGAACACATCAAATTAACAACTCAGATTAACACATGGCAGGGTATCTGATGTGTTGTATTAGCTGCATTGATTGACTTTACAAGGTTAATACCTACAATTGGTGGTACCAACAGTTAGTGTAGGCAGCTTGACTGTTTTTCATGTGGGATATCACATAGACTTCCAATTTCAACCCTTTTCCAAATGCATCCTATAAAAAATTGGACAGAGAATCGAAGCAACTAAATGGTACTTATGACATTTACTCATAACTTAGCCTTATTTGGAACTGGTATGAAGAAGAATAGGAATTCATTACCTTCCTTTCTTTCTTTCTGAATTCCTGTAATGCTTCTTTTTGTACGTTTTTCCACTACTAAGTAATGGCTCTGTAATGCAGCTTTTCACCTTTAGATTGTAATGGCTGCAATTTATTGTTGCACAAGCCAGCTGAAACTGTTTAACGAGTCATTGGCTTGCTGTCTGCAATAATGTCAGATTTCTATTTGCTCAGACAAAGAACTACTAAGTGTTTATTGCCCTGGAAATTCCCCATGCCTTTTAAAAAATCCCAAATTGAAGAGCAAAAGCAGCAAGTGTGTGCCAAACGAAATCAGCCACTTGTAGAGGTTGAAGATGTTTTACTTTAGAAATGGTTAGATCTGAACAAAACAATCCTCCTGAAGCCAACAGAATTAAGCACACCAAGTCCTTTTGGAATAGCAATATTACATTCCATGGTCTAAAGGGAGATAAACTAAAACAAATGGGCTTTTCAATTTGGATGTTTCTGCCAAGCTTTATGGAAGGATCAACCAAATGTTGTCTGCCATGACTGCAGACTTTTCTGCAGAAAGAAATGTTCAAAGTGGAAGCATACAAGACAGCAGTCCTAGATCTGCTTCTTAGTTCCAGGTTTCTAGGTCAATCTCTTATGCCGTTTGCATTAGATTCAATGCTCTAAGCATAGAATACATTAAACTCTTCTCTTTTCTTATTAACATTTCATGTTCAGCAGTTTCTGCTTTAAAAAAATGCATTGGGAGGTTGGGACAAGCAATCCACTGTTTCATATCTAAATTAAGTAATGAGGAAGCTCAAGGGTGTCACCCACCTGCCTGAGATATAATTTGTACCCAACATTCAGTAACTTCTCATTTTATATTGGGGTTTCTCTCCATGCATCTAGTGTTCTTGTAATCCTCTGTTTTGAAAAAATCAAAGGTTTGATTTAGGAATATCCCTGGCTGAAGCATACCCCTCAATATTAAAAGATGGATTATTAAAGCTATATCATTAATATTGTTAAATCGCTAAATACAATCTTGATTGCATAAACAGGGACATAGAATTAAAATCATGTGAAGTATTAGTACAACTTTATAAATCCTTAGTAAGACCACACCTAGAATACTGCATCCAGTTTTGGTCACCACATTACAAAAAGATGCTGAGACTTTGGAAAAAGTGCAAAGAAGAGCAACTAAAATGATTAAAAGCTTAGAGACAAAAACAAATGAAGAACGGTTGCAGGAATTGGGTATGGCTAGTCTAGAGAAAATAAGGACTAGGGATGACATGACAGCAGTATTCCAATATTTGAAGGGCTGCCACAAAGAAGACAAGGGGGTCAACTTATTTTCCATAGCACCAGAAGGCAAGATAAGAAACAATGGATGGAAATTAATCAAGGAGAGAAGCAACCTGGAATTAAGGATAAACTTTCTAACAGTGAGTACAATTAACCAGTGGAGCTGCTTGCCTTCAGAAGTTGTAGATGCTTCATCACTGGAGGTTTTTAAAGAAAAGACTGGATAGTCACCTGTCTGACATGGTAAAGGGTCTCCTGCTTGAGCAGGGAGTTGGACTAGAAGATCTACAAGGTCTCTTCCAGCTCTATTCTGATTGAAAATATCTACAGCCATTAAATTTTCTTCCTCCTCTCCCTCCCCCTGCCCTTCCCCCCCTTGTTGGTAGCACAGTTGTTAAGTGAATTAGAATGAGTTGTTCTAGAAGACCTCCAAGATCCCTTCCAACTCTGTTATTCTGTTCTGTTCTGAATCTGGCTTCCCACATTGGCTTTGCTTGTCAGAAAATGAGAAAAGGTGATCACATGACCCAGGAACTGCAACAGTCATAAATACATGCCAGTTGCCAAGTAGTCAAATTTTGATCACGTGACCATGTAGATGCTGCAATGGTCACAAGTGTGAAAAAACGATTGTAAGTCACTTTTTTTCAGTGACTTCGAACTGTCACTAAATGAATGGTTGTAAATTGAGGACTACCAATGTCTTCCCTCAGTCATCCATTCTCCCAGTAAGAGAGGTCACGTGTTCTAACTTTGTCTCATAGGAAAAAAGTTCAAATGCCCTGAACATTTTGGTCACTAATTTTTCCAATCTGTTCTTTCTTTTTTTTCAAATGTGAGGGTCAGAACCTTTGAGGCAGTAGTCCAGAAACAGACACCTCATAAAGTTGTGATTGTATTGGTATTTTTCTTTTTAATCTGTTTCTGATGAACTCTAGTACAGAATGCGCTTTCCTCAGAGTTGTCATTGCTGAATTATCTATTATAATCGCATTCCACCCTCCTTTTTTTTTCCAGGTTAGTTACAGACAGACGTGCATAGGGGGAAGACCTTTTTTTTATCATCTCAAGTGTAAAAAATGGATTAGAGTTGCATACGCTGTTGACCCTGAAGATAACATATGTGTAGCCATATTTTATTTTAGCCTTTGTATTCTTTTTTCTATTAGCTTTTGTGAGTAAATGAATTTAATAATACTCCAGGTTCGCCACTTTCTAACTGTTGAAAGGGGGTTGTAAAGATAAAGGGGGAATGTTATGTCTAGGTGGCATTCCTTTCCCGTGGCAACAGAGAAGATGCCTGCAGCTGACTGAAAGTGGAGTTTGGAGTCGCTGGTCTTTTGGACTGAGACTTGATTGGAGATTGTGACTCAGGTGGGAAGTTTCACACTTTTGCTTTTATTGGGTGTAATTCCAAATCTGGGTCAAAGTTGGGATGACATCAAGTCCCTGCCTCAGTACCTAATAAATAGACTTTGAAAGGAAGATGGATGCCTTGGACTTTATTTTTTGGGGTATGTTACTTGGAGGCTTGACATATGCTATTTGACATTTCACCCAGTTTGAAGTATTTGTCCTGGAGTCTTTAAAAAAAAAATCAACCAGAATAGTTTAGCATCACATGCAAATCTGGCCAGGTCACTGCTTACACCTTATAGCCATCTGTTTGAAATGGTATAGGGTCTCCTACTTGAGCAGAAGCTGGACTAGAAGACCACCAAGGTCCCTTCTAGTTCTATTCTGATTCAGGACCTTAAGACTATTTATGAACAAGTCAAATACCACTGGTTCCAATTAGATCCCTGAGGGATTCCACTTCTCACTTCATCAATTCTTTGCTTGCTTGCTTGCTTGCTTGCTTTAAAAAAAAACAACAAGCTAACAATCTATTAAAAATCATGACTGGATAGCCAGGGCTGTTGGATTTATTCAAGAGTCATTAAGAAGGAAGAACTGCATCAAAAGTTTTCAAAAAATCCAAGTATAAAATGTTGAGAAGGCTAGGGTTCAATGAGCCTGTTAACAGTTTCAAAGCATTGTAGGAAGTTGGTGAGGTGGGATTTAATTTATTCGTTCGTTCAATTTATCCTACCTCAGACACATTATACAAGAACTCTGGGGAAGGCTCTGTTCCTGGTAAAGGTAGAAAAAAATAGATGAAGAGGATGACAAGCAAGGTGAGTGGACCGTTATAGCAGAAATGTGTGCATCATTAGAAGATTGGAAATACCAGGGGTTGATTGTCATGTAGAAAATCTATGCAATTTACCATAGGGTGTCCTGCTGGAGCAGTGGGTTGGACTAGAAGACCTCCAAGGTCCCTTCCAATTTTGTTACACTGTTATTCTAAATGTTAAATATAACATTGTTAAAGATATATCAGGTGCTAAAAACATGGTCAGTGAGCCTGGAAACCACAAATGGAAATGGAGCTGATCAAGTGACTGATTTGATTGTGTTACTGCTGCCATAGGAGGAGCGGTGAAGTTACTTAAGAATTTATATTATACAGTGAATTTTTAAATACTGTAAGCTACCTGCAGTCACGTATACGTGAATTCGGCAGCTATATAAATGTGTTTATTAATAATAATTTAAATGTTGTACCTCTCTACAACTTGTGAAGGAATTTTCTCCCTGAATAAGATTATAACAGGAAATACAAAACAACAAAAATTGATAATGAAGGAACTTTATGTTTGCCATATGCCAAAGGCACAATTACCCACATGTATTTTAACTTGTCTTTTAAACCCATCCATTATATACTTTCAAGAATCTATATGGAAAATTCTTTTTGAAACACATTTCAAGAAACCTTTTATTAAAAATAAGAAATTCAAACAAGATATTTCCAATGTCTCACTTTCTTTGCAAAATTCAGATGAAAGAGTATATTGACCTTATATATATGCAGAAAGCATTTGACAGGATTAAGCTGGAGAGAGAGAGGGGGGGGAGAGGGAGGGAGGGAGGACTATTATTATCATAACAGTGGAAATATCTGCCTTTGCTTCTATAGTCTTTTCAGGAAGTCTTAGAGGATTTATGCATTTTTTTTTGTTCTTTCCAGTTTAATAAGTTCCTTCCAATTTAATTGGTTCAGCCCTCTTTTGCCTGTTCCTTGTCTAATTTCTTAGGATTCATTTTCCTCTTTTTATGAATTTCTTATCATAGCTTTCCCAGTCATATTCTTTTCTGTAAAGCAGTAAGTACTGTAGGGGCAGGCTTAACACACTGTGCAACACAATACCCAAGTGTGTGTGTCAAGTGGGAGGGGATGGAAACAGAGGCACATTTTGATTCTAATATATTCCTGTTATATTAGGTCATATAGATATTTGTTATTCCTTTCATCACTATTTAAATAACTGAATCCAAATGATTATATTTGGAAAGTAAGAAATTTTAAAATCTACCCTAAATTGCTGTGGAATTGATTTATACATTTTAGTTACTGGTCTGGTTTCTAGACCATAACCTAAGCACAGATTCTCCTAATATCTGAAAAGTAATTTCACTGTAATCAAGACAAATTTCAGATAGGTAACCGTGTTCATTTGTTTCAGTATATATCTAATCTAATTGAATTACTGTTGTGAATCAATAAAAGAGAAAAACAAAAAAACAAATAAGGGGTGAAAACCCCCCCCTTGTTAGTCCCTAAAAAAACAACAACGTATTAAAACAACAAAAACCTTCCTTTTTTTTTTTTTTTTTTTATTTTATATTTTTTTTTAGAATTTACTTAATTTTTTATTTAAAAAAAAAAAAAAAAAAACCAAAAAAAAAAATAACAAACCCCCACCCCCCCCCCCCCCCCCCCCCCCCCAAAAAAAAAAAAAAAATAAAAAAATTTAATTTTCCCCCCCCCCCCCCCCCCCCCCCCCCCCAATTACAATGTTGCATTACAGAAAGTTCACAAATCCTTTTTATTTTACAAGTGAATATCAACTTCTTCCTATGAATATAAACCAACAAGGCTAGTACTATAATGATCTTTAGTGGCATACTTCCGTAGGAGTTTATAACTATACCCAGTCATTAATTTAAGTAGAAAAGTTAACAGGATCAGATTCAAACAGATTTAGGATTATTTGATAACAATATTGTATTTGTCTAAAAGATCTCAAGCATTAATTCACAATTATCCATATTTTTGCCTAGTTGAGACATTTGTCAAAATAGAACTTCAAAGATATGGTTTTTTTTTAGCTAATGCAATTTTTTTCACGTTCATAATTACTAACCAGCAATAAATCTGGAAGGTGTCAATTTTGTCAAGCAGGTTTAGCCCAGCCCTTGGTTCAGTGCAAAATACACAATGCATGTTTTCCTACTCACAAAGCCCATCAAGGCTTTGGCTTAAATCTCTCAAGAGAATAGCTCAACATGTCTTGAAGTAGTTTGTTCCATTGCTGAACAGCTATCACTATTAAGAATACTCCTCTGCAATTTTATCTACTAAGGCCCTGCCTTCAGGAGCAATGGAGAACAATCTTTTCTTGCAGCCATAAATTAGGAATATTTATAGAAGGAATTTGTACTAAATAAACTTGTACTAAATCAGGGACTTCCGGTTTGTCGGCTTCGTGAGCGGCAGGGATTTGCGGCTGCGCGATCCCTGCTGCGCTAGCCGCTTTGGGGCTCTGATCCGGATGCGTACGGAGCTAGGCTGCCCTGCAGGGGCAGCTGAAGGTAGGGGGATCCGGAGAGGGGTTAGGGGTGTTGCAGACCCCCTCCCGGCCGGCAGAACCCCCTTTTCCCAAGGCAGTGCAGCGGCGGTCTGTAATGGCCGCCACAAAGAAGCTGGCAGCCGGGTAAGAATGCGCAGGAGGAAGTGGAGAAAGTTTTTGAAAGGAGAAAGTTTTCTTGGTTCCTAGGACTCTAAGACATATTTAACAAAATTCCTGAAAAGTATGACTTTCTGAATGATACCTTCTAGAAGAGGAAAAAGCGGCAGTTTGGTGGTGCTGAAAGGAAAGCTTACCCTCTTTTCCTACGGAATAAATAAGTGGATATTAAGAAACCTATTTTTTTAGGTGAAAACTTTCAGATGAGTGGGAAGAGAGAGGACTAAAAAAAAATATTTGTATGCTAAGACTTTGTTGGAGGAGATGCCTTAAGGATTTGAAGACTAAAATATATTGCAATAAGATTTTAAGATTTTAAGAAACAGATTTGGACTTTCTTTTTCTCTGATTGATACTACCCCAGGAGGAGAAAGTGAGAACTCTGCCTTGGTTTGGACTGATTGATAACTTTGGGACTGTTTTATTTTCTCTTTGGAATATTCTGGTTGTTGTAAGAAGAAAGAAGGGGAAAAGAAAAGAAAAGATTTATAATGGCTCTCTCTATTGAGGAACTGAGAAAAGATTATGAACAAGCAAAAAAAATGGTAAAGCTGGTTTGAAAGAAGCCTTCCTTTTTTTTAGAAATGGCGCTTATTAACTATCAACAAACATTACAACAGATGAAGACAGCAGAAGAAGAAGAAGGAAAGGAAGCCATTTTTAATGAATTTCAGAACTCGACCAAGAAAGAAGGAAGAGGGAAAGGAAGAGAAATAAAGGACTTAAGATTTAAAAAACACTTAAGAAAGGGAAAAATAAGGTGCAAAATCAATATAATGATAGTAAACAAAAGGGAAAAGGAACACGACAGAGAAGGGAAGCCAGTAAGGCAGAGGCTAGAAGAAGGGGGGTAGAAAGGTTTGTTGGGAGAAGAAAGAAAGGGAAAAGGTGGAGAAAAGCTACAAAGTTTTGAAATTAAATGGGGAAAAAGGAATCTTTTTAGGGATAAAGGATAAAGTATAATTTCTTCAAAAAGATTTTGCAAGGTACATAAGATGATATTGTAGTATTGTATCAGAAATAGAAAACTTAAATGGTTTAAGAGTTGATAAGAGATTAAAATGTTGAAATGTTTAATAATGATTGGTTTTAAAATTTAATAATATGAGGGGAGGTTTAGAATATTGAGTTTTAATTAAAGAGTTTAATAAGATTATGGTATTGATGTTATTATAAAATTCTTATTATAGTATTTGTTTTTAATATTTAGATATATTGTTTAACTATGTATTTAATTATTCTGGATGTACTATTTAGATAGAATGTACCAAGCAAAATCGGATTGGGCATTGGGCGTTATTTTAAAGGTTAATTTGATTAATTTAGGGGAGATAGAAAGGCATCATACTCTGATTAGTGATTTCAGGAGAAACTTCTTTTTTTTTTTATATAAGGAACGAGACAAAGGGACAATAAAGAATAGACAAAAGATACAAATATAATGACTCAAATTAAGATGATTAATTAAGATAGAATTAAGAAGAGTGAAATATGTGGAGGAAGTTAATATAGAAGACTTAGAATGGTAAATAAAATAAGTAATGATATGTAAGATGAGCATGAATATAATTGAAGTCCATGAAGAGAGAGATACCTGGGTCCAAGTTACTTTCCAAAAAGATTTTTTTTATGTTTTGTGTGTTGTGTGTATATGTTTTTTTGGGGGGGGAGAATTAATAAAACCTTGCAGAAATATAGAATGAGAATAATGGTAACTAAGTCAGAAAGAAATAGATGAAATAATAATAATGAAATTGAATAAGAGTAAAGAGAAGTAAAGAGAAATTGGATAAGAGGTTTTTGTATGTTTATATGGAAATGGTTTAAAACAGAAATATAGTTTATCTGACTTGTTAAATTTATAATGGAAAAAGGTTTAAACATGTAATGGATAATGATGATTTGTGTGTTTTGAAAATTAATAAAACTTGTTTTTAAAAAATAAAATAAAAAAAATAAACTTGTACTAAATCAATATCAAAGAGAGCTTAACAAAACAGCCATTCATTTTTTATTGTTAGGTCTAATGTACTAGATTAGACAGAGACAAAGGCCCTATTGCTATTCCTGCATATAGAAGTCTTCTCATACCTGGATGTCCTTCAGAAGCATAAACATCAGTTCCCAGGCATGTTGGCTGGAAACTGTGAGAGTAGAGTAAAATTGTAAGGACCTCTCCTTTTATCTCCTATTTCTTTAAGTCCGGGTACAGCGGTGTCATCCTCACCTTTTGCTTCTTCTTCTTCTTCTTCTTTTAATTAAAAAACTGTTGGTGACTTAACTATTCCAAGAAATCTGACTTCTTTTAGATTCTCTCCTCCTTTATGTATTTTCAGATAAAAAAGGCTGGTAATATGGTTAGCAAGTTATAATAGAGTAGATGTTAACCGTGGCCTATTCAAACACATGTTTAGTATACACAAGAAAATCTTGTTACCAACCTCTGTTTACTATATATATAAAAAAAATCTATCTTCAAACTTTTCATCAACCATTTGGAAGTTCTTCATGCTACTTACATTGCATTATTTATTTTTTTTTAAAAAAACTCAGCTAAATGGAAAGTTCCTTTTAATGACAATGTTCTTTTATATTCAGATTTAAAGTTAAGTACTAGGAAACCTATCAACAATGGGACAGCCATTTGTTGTTACTGATTTTTTTTAAAAAAAGCATAATTCAGATGGATATAATAGAATGGTATAATCATAACCTAATAATCTATTAAACATTGGTGGTTATCGTGTTATGATGTGTTCTCTCCATTCATTCAAAAATAGATTTGTCAAATTCCTTGCCTGCAAATGATGAAAATCTACAGTACCGAAATAAATTCTCTCTACCATTCATATAATAGTAATAGTAATGTGCCATAACTTGTTAAATTATGGAGACAGTTGGACATCATATTGTAAGTACCGGAAAGCTATGGATGCTGCTTTAATTGTGGACTGCAATCATCCAGCACAAATATAGTCAGAAATAGAGGTTCTGTCACATTGTCCCAAATGAGCCAACACCATAGACAAACACACAAACAAACAACAAACAAACTTGACTGTACAAAGTTGGCTTAAAGAACAGCAAAGAAGACTTGGTTGTGATAAGGAATGGTAACATTAATTAGTTATAATAGTGTTTGCGTTTACTCTAAGTCCAAAACTAATTGCATCAAAGACAAGGTCAAATGCCTGTTTCCAGAAATATATTGTTTAGTTTTTATTAATGGCTTTTTATTAATAGCTAAATATAGCTTTTACTATAGTTCTGCATATGACACATTTACATGAAATTGCTTATTATTCATTTTCCATGGTTCAATAGGATTTAATGCTAGTGGCAATTCCGGTAATGTCGTCAAAATTCTGTTTCTTTGTGTTTGGCATAGACATTGGCCATGCATGAAATATCTCATCTGTACCAAACACTGATGGATGGGTTCTCCTTTCATTTCTAATGAGCCACTGCAAAGTGCTCACACCATTTTATATTTGTTTGTTTGAAAATCATACTTCACTAGGATTTCTCTAAAGATGTCACAATGCTTTCTGAAAACCACTGAACAAAGGGCAAAAGAGCAAACAAAATTGATTTTGTTATGACTCATCTAAAATGAGATTCATTACAAGGGGGTTAGATTAAAAATAATGAGGTCACCAATTTTCCTCTTCTACATTTTTCCCTGTAATTGCAATTTTTCCTACATAAAGAAATGATGTACCCAACCAGTTCTGTTATATGTTGGATGCAATGAAGCAAATTATCAAACTGACTAATATACTTATATAGATGGTCCTTTGACATTTGCTAGTGCTCAAAAGATAAAGATTTCATTCTATGATATTTATAATATGCATAGTCCTGTCCCAGCAAGGCAGCTGATGAGCTATTATTATTAGTATATACATGGCCAAACTAATACTATATCTGTACATGTATATATTTCTTATAGGTCAAATAACAGCATCAATAAACAAGAAGGCTATTTTTATAGTATCCTGTTGCTCTGTACTATGCTCTTAAAGTAGATCATTGGGGATTTTGTTTGCTTGTTTATGTTCTTGTTTTGAAAAAGAAATCCAAATAGAGATAAATGCAGATAAATCTAGACTTCACTGTGATGTAATACAGTATATACTTTCACCTACTTTTCTAACTCATAAGTCTGACCTTGCCTCATTAGAGATAAGTATGTGGATCTAAAATCTTGCAAAAATAATGAATGAGTGCACTATTCATTATTGTACTATTGCTTGTGTATTTTCTACATTATCCAAATAGTAACTGTTGACTATATGAAAAAAATTTGGATGATACTCATACAGAAATTAATAGTAGTATGCAAAATATGTTAGCATACCAAATCTGTCATTATTCATTAGATAGAAGAAACAAGGGACATAGTTATTTCTATCAAAATAAAATGTCACACAAGATTTTTGTTTTTAACATCCAGTTTTGGTCACCATGATGTAAAAAAAGGTGTTGGGACTCTAGAAAGAGTGCAGAGAAGAGCAACACAGATGATTAGGGGACTGGAGACTAAAACATATAAAGAACGGTTGCTGAAATTGAGTTTGTCTAGTTTGATCAAAAGAAGGACTAGGGATGACACAAAAAGAGGGAGTCAAGCTTTTCTCCAAAACTCCTGAGAGCGGGACAAGAAGCAATGGGTGGAAACTATGGTAATCAAGGAAAGAAGCAACCTAGAACAAAGAAGAAATTTTCTGATAGTTAGAACAATTAATCAGTGGATCAACTTGCCTTCAGAAGTTGTAAATGCTCCAACACTGGGAGTTTTTAAGAAGAGATTGGCTAACCATTTGTCTGAAATGCTATAGGATTTCCTGCCTAAGCAAGGAATTGTACTAGAAGACCTCCAAGGTCCCTTCCAACTCTGTTATTCTGTTCTGTTCTGTTTTGGTCTGGTCTGAGCTGGTCTGGTCTGTTAACAAAGAGAATTTTCTTTTCTTAAAATCATTTTTGGTGAAAAAAAAATTACAATATTAACACATAAAGCCAGAAACAAAGAAAAGAAGAGAAGAGAAAGAAAATACAAAATACTGTGGGGAAAATGCTAGGAAGATGATGATGCCATGTACAAAGGATATTTCATTCACAGAATGAATCTGAGTTTACTACTTCTTCCATTCATTAAACAAATAGGCTACATTCTAAGGTATCCGCAAGCTTCCTAATTCCTCCTAGTATTTTATTAGAACTTTTAAAGATTTCACATTACATCTTGGCCTTTCCCTTAATGTTTTCAATGCTACTAAACCCCCAAATAATCATTATTTTAAAAACTTGGCTCGCAAAGAGCAAGTGAAACGTCACTGCAACTTTGCATAAGAAATGCCCTGTGTAGTGGTTGCCTCCTAGCAAGTCAATGTGCCTAAAACATATTTGGCCCTAAATAACTAGATTTTTTTACATTACCACGGAAGTGAAAAATAAATTGGAATATGAATGTTAATTTCAATGCTGAGTTCATTCTGCCTTCTGTTGCTATTGGCACCGCTTTAGCTGTTGTTGCCTTACTATGTTTGACTGTTCCTTCCCCAGCAGCAATGAACAGCTTCGGATACAGATGGAGAATCTGTATAGTGCTTACTGGACCCAGATGCTAAGCTCTGGAACACTTCTTACTATCAGCATCAGGCTCTTCCCTGGCAAGCCAGCGATCCTTCATAGCCAGCTCTATTTTAGTTGTGTGTGGAAAGCAATATATCAGCCAACTAAAAATTTGGCTGTGAAAATTTTAGTAGGCTTTTAGTTATGTCCACTTTTGCAATGGAGAAGGACAGTGGGAAGGAAGGAAGGCAGGGAGGCAGGCAGGAAGGAAGAAAATATTGTTGTATGGAAAAAAAGGTTTTGTGATGTATGTATGAAATTAATGCAAATGTCCAGACAGCATCAAGAAAGCCTGAAGTGGTTCATAGTAATAGTCTAAGCAGATTTGAGCATTGCTCAATACTTCTTGCATCTTTTTTATCACTGAAATACCAGCAAATTTATGCACAATGCCTGCAATGGATAGTTAATTTGAACATAAACAAATAATCAGTACAAATGTTGTAATTCTTCATTCTTACAAGTTTACTTTTAAAAGTAAAGTGTATTTTTTTAAAGTCTATTTTTTAAAAGTAATTAAAGTGTATGAAATTTCAAAATATGTGATCTGGCAACCTAAACTTACTCATTAGTGAAGTAAAGTGATTAATCACCAATTTAGAAGATAGTGTTTTTTGGGGGAAGCCCATTTTGGCACCTTTCTTGTTTCATTGAAAAGTGCTTTTTATTGCTTTTTCTAAGTTGGCTTCTTAAAGAACAACTATGTTTAAATTTGTTGAATTGGTATTTCCATGTTTTACTTATGTGACCTTTCCTCAAGCCTTTGATAAAATTGTGTTGGTTGTGTTTTTCTTATATAAATCTTACTCTTTTTTCACCTTTGAACTTTTATGTGTTATATTTATAAAGCATTTATCTTTGGCTTATAGATGTCACTCTAAAATGTTCTTGGTGGGTCTTCGTGTCCATATTACATAAAGATAATATCTTTGTTCTTTTATATAGTAAAATACACATACACACATTACATATACACAATTTCATATATTAACTTTTAGAATGTAGTTTTATGATTGTCGTTAGCTCTTATCTTCATCTCTATTATTTTTAATATTTTCAGGTATTTTAATTGCCAATGTGCCATTATCTTAGAATTTGTCTATAAAACCACATACATGTAAAATAAAACTCTTTAAATAAAAAAAAGTCAGAAAAAAACAGTAGCAGGATTATTTTTTTTAAGTAAATGTATCCAATTATGGGCTTGGGAAATAAAATAGCTCAATCAATTCATGGTTGGCCTAGATTTATACAGAAATGCTAGTTGCCCTTAACATTCATAGAAGTAAACAAGAAAACATAGAGGTAAATAATAGTCAAAAAATGGGTGGAGATATAACCCTATCCCTTCAAAAGAATTAAACCAATTAATGAATAAATAATGAAATGAGAACAAATGAAATGAAATGATTAAAATAAAAGATCCTTGATAGATTCTGTGATACCTATCCCACTAATCAACTACACTGGGTCCAGTTTTCCTATTGTTTGGGGGCATTGGCCCTGAATTCAAGGTCCAATTCCAGTCAGGAAACTTGGTCCGGAATGTTCTTGCTTCTCTGAGAATACTAGCTAAGACTTTTCAGGGAAAAATAAACTGATAAAATGGCTGAATTATTAAAATAGGGACCAAATACAAAGTGTTATACCTTCTTATAAAAACTATTGACCACAACTGTAAGATTCTTGTTCCTTGTATTTGTTTCCAGTGCCAACTGCAAGAAAGTATGTCTCTTGTCACCTGATTTTTGTTGTAAGCAGAGAGTAGGTGCAGTTATAAAATATTTAGGTATTAGATAGCTAGCAGGGCCCTGAAATCCATTATCAAACAAAGAAAAACAATAGGGAAGGGAGGGGGATCAAAATCTATTTGAGCTTGGATTATTTGTTTAATATTGATCAGCTTTCATATTCTTTGAAAGAGCTGTCATCTATCATTCTTTCCATGTGTACATATTTGTCAGATGTGCATATTTCTTCATAATACTTACTTAAGAGGTATAAAAATCTTTTGAAAATGAATTGGTGAGCTTCTTCTTTGGTTTTGATCCAAATATGACATCTATTACAAGTTCCAGACCAAAGTATTTTTTACTTAAACCAATTAAGGAGTTCCTAATTATTCTCCCCTATGCCCCTATTTCCAGTAGTCAGAGAACTACAGTGATAACAGTATTGCAAGACCATTGCTTTAATAAATTTCAAAGATATGTCCTCTTCCTGTAGAAATGACTCCATGACAGACTGAATATTACCCATTGACTGAATACTACAGACTGAATTCTACCCATTGTCCAATGAGTAGAATTTAAAGGCAACAGTGCTTTTCAATAAGTAAACATAGCACCTAATTTGCCACTCCTTACTTCAAAGAAGGCATTCCCCCAGAAAAGATGGCTATTCATAGAAAAAGCTGCAGCAGCTTTAAGGAGTTATAGACAGATACTACATTTGTGTCACCAGATGGTCTAAATCACTTCTTGGCCTACAGATTCAAACTCTGCTGGGCACTACTGAGCTCTCCTTGTGAAACCCAAACTAGTGCTAGTCCTGTGATTAGTATAAAACTGTGGTCAATAAGTCATGTTAAGGTCTTTAGATATCATACAAAATCTTCCTGCTCTGCTTCGTTCTCAATGAACTTAAAATGTCACTATTCATGACAGAAACAAATACCTAAATTTGCTCTTAACTGCTTTACTTGTTTGATATATATTCTATTCTGATCGTAGTTTATACAATCTGCATCCTGGACAGCCATCTGTGGGGGAGAGTTTAATTTGGATTCCTGCATGCAATAGAGGTTGGACTCAGTGATCCATAATTCAGTGATACAGTTCTGGGATTCTGTGAAGTTGGATGGATCCAATACTCCTCCTTTCCAGTTTAGAACTGGAAAGTTCCAGTTTCCAGTTTATTTGTTGTACTTCTTCCTAGAACAACAGAACTGCCAACAATGTACATCACATTTTGTACACTGTGCTGCACAGCAACATGTGATCACAAATTTTGGCTATCTTTAGCAAAGATTGTGATTTTTCCTATTCAAACTCAATGAGACATACTACACAAGCACTATATTGCTTCATGCCCATAGGCCACATTCTTTGACAGTTTTTCACAACAGTGGTAGTTTTATATGAAACCCTATTCAAATATAACATTTTAAACAACTTACTTTCCAAACATGGCAAAACATTTTTCAAGCTAATGTTTCTAGTTATATCTGAAAATAAAGCAAAATGGGTGCCTTTGATACTTGGGTGAAGTAATAATAATATTAAAAAGCTCATTCAGGTGGAAGAGAAAAGGAAACGGTTGCTTTGGCGAGCGAGCACACATGAAGCATATTTGCCGCAAGAATTATAAAAGCATATTTAAATATTTGTATAGCTTTCTCTTAAAAGTTATCTATTGCTCCCTAATGTGTGCAGGTGGTTGAGGGAACTCAGGCTGAAGCTATAAAAGTAAAGATGCAAATAATGGGAACTTAATTTAAATGAAACATTTTATGGCATGAAAAATACATTTCTTATATAATAAATACTTTCAATACACAGAGTATGATATAATTCTTATATTTGCTTGTAGCAAAACAATATATTCCAATATTAATGTAACTTCAATTTCCTTCTTTTTAGCACACTGCATAGTCATGGAAGATTTGGATGAATATTCCAATAAATCAAGGGACATTCTATTTGCCATCTCGACCTACTGGGGATGATATGAGGTGAGTTGGAAGAGATGACTTTTTGGATCATATACAAAGCCCAGTGCACAACATTTGAAGCGTCCCATCCACATGAAGTTTTTGAGACATTCTGAAAACAATTCAGGACTCCCACAATATTAATAGTGTTGGATATCTGAGCTGATTATTTCCAGACTAGATTCTGTGGCTTCATAGAGTCATAGAACTGTGGAATTGGAAGGGATTATAATGGCCAATTATGAAAACCAATCATGCCATCCTGATGGCTATCTAGAATCTTCTTTAAAATATCCAGAGATCATGAACTTAAAACTTCCACAGCACATGTTATTCCACTGTTCCACTGTTTGGCAGTTCCTATTGTTGAGAAATATTTCCTTATATTTAAATTAATCCTAGATAGGTACAAAAATTACGCGTCATTTCTGATACTAATTTCAATATAAAAATAATTTTCTATGGTTCTCTTTTATGTACCTGAACACCAATATATTTTCTCCCCTAGTTATTTTTTCTCCAGATTGAATATCCCCCACCCCACCCCAATTTTCTTCACTGAGCATGTTCTTAAGCTCCAATATCAGAATTATTGTCCCTTCTAAACATGTCAACATGCTTCTGTTAATGTGGTTCCCAAAATCATATATAGTGCAGAATGGAGAAGAATAAGGATTTCAAGTCTCCTTGACTGACTGTTTTCTTCCAAAACTGTGTTAGCCCTTCTAGTAGCCGTTTCACATTTCTGGATCATGTTATACTTATTGTTAATAATCATATCCAGGTCCAACTGCTTACAAACAATAATGGAACCAAATCATCTTAGATGGTTTTATATGTATTTCCTCCCTAAATGTATTGCCTTACATTTCTCTCTGTTAAAGGCATCTCCAATGTGCTTGACTTTCAGTGGGGTTTGGCACATGGGTAGAATTGTCCCCCCCCTCCAAATCAGATCAATGACCTGAATCAAACTTCAGAATTAATCTTTCACTTATTATTTAAAATTCTAAAAAGGATAAGATATTTAACTATTCCTTGTTAACTGGAACTCAAAGCTCATGGAACAGGGAGTGAGTAACGTTTGCAGTTTCTGGTAAGTCATTTGTTTTCCAATTGATTAAGAATAAAATTTCAGAAAAGAAAAAAGACACCAAAGCTGTTTGAAATGGGAATGAAGTATAACCATGACATATACATAAAAAAAAGCATGGAATGCAATTATGGACTTTATGACTTTGATCTAGTGCCAAACCAGATGACCCATTAGCAACTCTACTTCTTTAAATGAATTTCAAAAACAAAATGTCCCTATGGATTTAAGTTCTTGGATACATTTCCTAAATATAATTATTTATGTCATCTAGTTTGGCTTGCATTTGAAGCCACAAGTTATTTTTTTTGTCAAATCTTCCAAATCTTCCTATTAATATAATTATAATATAATATAATATAATATAATATAATATAATATAATATAATATAATATAATATAATATAATATAATATAATAATATAATATAATATAATAATATAATATAATAAATATAATATAATATAATATAATATAATATAATATAATATAATATAATATAATATAATATAATATAATATAATATAATATAATATAATATAATATAATATAATATAATATAATATAATATAATATAGGCATCTGGACTGGAAGAAGTTTGATAAAAAAAAGTAACTTGTGGCTTCAAATATATATCAGACAATTTAATATTTCACTGGTTCATTGTGCTGATGTCCAGATACATTCAGTACAAAATAGGGAAAACAGATTATGAAATAACTCCACATTTTAGTATATATTGTAATCTACCAAGAAGCTGTGTTTACCAGAACAAACCAGTCATAGTGCTTTGCCAGGCAAGGAGGGGAACAATTCCTGGGTGGTCAGGTAAAGAAACAACAACTACAATGCTTCCCATTTTCTCCCCATCAGGCTGCCAGCAAGACAAGCTGTCCATAAAAGTAATGTCTGTCACTAAGCTGTCCCAAGTGCCTCAGAATTGGTGATCTATTCTATTAATTCCATTTTCTCAAATGTACTTGGACAACACAGAATTTGCAAGCCAGCCCTGGACAGTTGGGGAGCCTGAAGCTTGAAAAAAGAGATTTGAGGGGCTGCCACAGAAAGGAAGGGATCAAGCTATTTTCTAAAGCACCCCAAGGCCAGACAAGGAATAATGGATGAAAACTGAACAAGGAGAGATTTAACCTGAAAATAAGGAGAAACTTTCTGACAGTGAGAACAATCAACCAATGGAACAGCTTGCCCTCGGAAGTTGTGGGAATGCCATCTCTTGACACTTTCAAGAAGAGATTGGACTCCCATCTGTCAGAAATGGTGTAGGGTCTCCCGCTGGGGGTGGGGGTTGGACTAGATGACCTACAAGATCCCTTCCAACTCTGATTATCTGATTATTATTTCTCAATCTTAATCTTTCCCAAAGATATTTTAAGATTGACAGATATTTTAAAAGCTGGCAGTACTATAGATATACAGTCAGATTTTCTCCATTAGAGAACCTATGGAGTTACATGTTTTGGAGAAGGCACTTCTGTTTTGAACATCAGAATTTAAAGCAATATTTAGAAATACGTACATATCCTAAAGGCAAGTTTATTCATTATTTATGACTTCTTATTTTGATTACACTCAGCATGTTTTAATGATGCATATATTGGTCTGTTTATAATTCCTTTCTGCTCAAACCTTGATAACTATATTGCTCCTTTTTCAATGCTGTTTCTGGCTTTCTCCTCTACATCATGGTAGGGATAAATTAATCTCTTTTATTATAATATATGGCAACCACCAGCAGAACCTTTTCATATGGTAAAACAAACCACCCTCATTTATTACTGACTGCATAAAAAGGCTTAAAATGAACTTCTATCCTTCCTCAGTTTGATATCTAAGAAATGGTTATTTTGGATTCATTAAAACAGAAGAATGCTTTAGGGTTCTGTCCCCTATGATGTGCTTTTTAGGTACTGGGAAATACAATCTTATTTGTATTTATAATACAATCAGGCAGTCCCATTAGACTTAATAAGACTTGTATAAGATTGCACTTTGAAGTATCTAGAAAGAGGAGCCAAGTATTGTATTGAGGACATTTCAGCATCTGATTCAAGAAAATGCCGATGCAATATTCTTTAAAAGTCCAACCTTACAGAAAGAATAAGGATTATTCATTTGAAACCAGTTATGTATTTTTGTATGTACTTTTCATCAGAAGACCAAACAACTTGTGATGTATAGACAATTAAATAAACAAGACAATTCAAGTTAGCTTATTAAAGCTCACAAAGCTTTTTGCTTTCTGGCTTATTCTGAATGTGCAGTCAAGTGGTCCACGATGACCTTTCCCTGCCAGCAGGATAATTTCTTGTCAGCACCAACAGAATGAGAGGAGTGAAAGATTTGCTCTCGCAATACCTTTGAATCCTTTCGGTGGTGAAATTTTGGCATCAAAGGAACTACGACTGATTAGCGGCAAAATGTAAACAAATATAAAAAGCATTCAGAACTGTGGGTTGATGTGATCATTTATACAGCATCACAAAAAAAATGAAGCTAAGGCATCTCTTTTTTACTGGGCTGAACAGAAGAATCTATTTGCCTTTCATTTTAGAGAAGAAAGCAAATGAAAATAAATTGAAAGACCAAGAAGGCCAAAATCTGTCATGTATTGATCTGTTTAAATTATTCAGAGAAGCTACAGAGACTAGCTTTTCAGTTAGCCCTCGGAAAGGATTTCCACAGCAGCATCAGAAAGTAAGTAAACAATAAGAAATAGTCCCACTGTTTTCTGGCTTTATATCAGCAAGGTGTTCAATTTTGGCAACTTTAAGACTTGTGAACTTCAACTCCCAGAATTCTGTATACTGATACACAGAGACAGCAGTATAGTGGCTACATTTGCACAATACAGTCCCACACAGAGATGGCATTCAGCAGGTTCTGACCAGTTCTGGAGAACCGATAGCAGGAATATTGAGTAGTTTGGAGAACCAGCAAATATAATCTCTGACTGGCCCCACCCCCATCTATTCTCTGCCTCCCGAGTCCCAGCTGATCAGCTGGTTCTTCTTTTGTTGCCCTGCACAGGAGAACAGAGCTGGAAACAGGTTAGTGGGGTGGGGAGGGAATGGGATTTTGCAGTAACGTTCCCCCAGGAGTGTGGAGGGAATGGAGATTTTACAGTATCCTTCCCCTGCCATGCTCACCAAGCCATGCTACGCCAACTAAGCCACGTCCACAGAACCAGTAGTAATTTTTTTTTAATCCCACTACTGATGCATACATACACACAGTACACACACACATACACATACACAGATATAATAGGGCCCTAACCTCAACAAAATACAGCCAAAGTAATTTGCATTTTTAAAAAGAGTACTGTGATGCATGGTAATTTTGTATTTGCTAGTAGGGAACATTGGTGGAAATAGTTATTAAAATCAAAATCAAAGTTAAGAGACCTGACCCAGATTAATCCTTTTGTACTTCAAGCATGGAGACTTTGACGGCTCTCTGATGTCTCTATGAATAAACAAGTGAGCCAGGAGAACTGCTTTTTATGTCAGCTGTTTTGGGTATTAAAGAGATAATATACCTTGAAAGCTGAGCATAAATCACTGGGCATGAAACCGAGGCTTTTAAAATGAGGAATATAGTACTTTTCTCCTTTCAGTATAAAAGAGGATTAAATACCTGCACATTTCCATACAATCATTTTTTCTTCCTCAATGGACTGCTTGATATACATCAGCACTCCTACAAACTCTTGATGCCAATATGTCAAAAGCTTCTTAATAATTGCAGTAAAGTGATTTTAAAACCTCAACAACAGGTTGCAGCATGTAGCAAAACTTAGCAAATTTGAAAAAAAAAAAATAAGAAGGGACAGATGTTGCTAGATTTGGATGAATACCACCAGGAAATCATAGAACTATAAGATTAGACTGAACGGTTAAAAAGTTATGGGACAAGTCAGTGGTAGTTTACTTTCATAATATTTGCCAAAAAAGAAAAGCTAGAAATACACATCCATGTAATCATCAGAACTTATGTTTGAGTCAAGAGTCCTTCTCTCTAATCAACTTTAGAACTTCAGCCAATGAAACAAAGTCAATAAATTGTAAAACACAAAGGAGGGATATGATTTAGTGCAGAGAGGATGCTTCTTACCGAAAGTCATTGAAGAGATCAATGCATGTTCCATTGTTCTTACACAGACCAGAATTACACTCATTAGATTCAGATTCACAAAATGGCCCTTCCCAGCCAGGCTGGCAGATACACCGGTAACCCTAAAACGAATTAGGTCAAAATGAATTAATTATTTCACAATATTTCAGTGCATTTTAAATAAGCATTTTTTAAGGAAGAAAGATTCAAAATCATGTGCAATTGTAATACCAATGATCTCTGGAATGGTAGAGAGATCCAGTGCTTAATAAATAATAACTGATGAAATAACTAGACGTTTTCATTCCTTAGTTAACCCAGTGATACTGAAATCATTATCTTAGTGTTTCTCCTTGTACTGCCATAATTAATGTATGAGAAGTTAAGACCATATAGAAGGAAGTACATGAATAGTTGGTCAGGAAAAAAACCCATAATACCCATTTAGTACAACTCACATAATCCTATCTTTTACTGATATAGATAAAACAGGAGAAGCAACAATATGAAATGGCATAAAATGTGATCCACAACAGGCTTCCATTTACATGGCAAATGCTTAATATTCTACTGCAGGGGTGTCAAACTCGCGACAACACATTGTCGTCATGTGACGTATCACAACTTTTTCCCTCCTTGCTAAAATGGGCGAGCGTGCCAGTGTATGATACATCCGGCCAAGAATTTGACACCCCTCTTCTACTGTATTTAAAACCTAACTCATAAAAAGCAGCCCTTACAAGCATTTTAAAAGCCCTATATTATCACCTGTTCTAAATCTACCCATTAGCTATTTAGTAAGGTTTCTAGGTTAGACTTTGAATCAGCAATTTCTAGTTGCAGACAGCTGTTATACAAGAACCATTCAGTTTCAAGGCTACCAAGCACCTCGGAAATACAAATAGAATAATCTGCTTAAAATATTTGGCAAATTAGGTTTGGCTAAAATCATTTAAATCACCATTCCTAAAATAAATCTATGATAAAACTATGAAACACTCCACTTCCTGGAATAAAAGATCTTTTATTAGTAATAATCTATCATGCTTTGTATCTGTCATGTTGAAGAGTCCTTTTAAATGGAAAAGAACAAAATGTGCAAAACTCAGATATAAAACTGGAACATTCACTGAAGTATTGATGTTTAGAGATCTTGTACTTATCATCATCCAAAACACACACACACACGCACACGCACACACACACACACACATTGTATCAGTGTGATTTATTCACATTAATGCAAAAATAAAGAACTCAATAAAAATGCTTATTTAGTCCTAGGGGTGGGATTCAAATTCCTTAACAACTGGTACTGTGGGCATGGCCTAATTTGTGAGTGTGGCTTGGTGGTCATGTGACTGGCTGGGCATGGCTTGTATGTAAATATTGTAAATATATATGTAAAGATGTATTTTTTTATTTTAAAAAAAGAGCAACTTTTATCCAAAATCAGGCAAAGCAGGCAGGCAGATTGAGCTGCTTGCAGAATCACAGCTTCATTCCCAAATCTACCTTTCTGCAATCTGCTGCCTGAGTCTGCACTGAAAAATAGAACCTTCAATCCTAAGAAAGGTTCAGCTCTGCTCTCAGGCCACTTCTCCCTCCCCCAACTCCCTGAATACCACCCCTGACTGGGCCTCAGGGAAGCCTCCTAGGTGGGGTGGGTGGGGAGGGGAGAGGCCAGCCAGTGGTGTGATTTGCCGGTTCTCCGAACTGCACAGAATCGTAACAACTGGTTCTATAGAACTGGTCCAAACTGGTAGAATCCCACCCCTATTTAGACCTCTGTAACAATGCCCTCAATTTTCTTTGATCATTTTGCTCTGGTAATTTTCCATATAGTGCATATAACACAATCATACAAATTCCCTTCATGCAAAAAAACCAATGGTTGTGGCATAGTCTTCCACCACAGACATTTCTCTGAAGTCTAATATTCTTTAGGCAGAGACCTTCTGTTGTGTATGTTTGTTTGTGTACCAATATAGTGAAATATAATTCAGCTGTATGTTTACACTGATTAAATAGGAATTAAAGCTAGTAAATTTGCAAGGTTGAGATTGGCTTCTTTTCGGACCAGGAGACATGAAAGGTTTATCTCCCTTATTTATTTCTGAGATAATTTTTCATATTGCTAATTATCACTCACTATTGCCATTATCAAGTTATAAGTAGGCATGTACATATTTATCCCTAGAGCATTTTTGCATCAGCAGTTTATAGTGTCATTCAGCCACTGCTGTGGCAACATATTGTCAATGAATTCAAGTTTTATAGCAGAGATGACTGAGTGATACCATAAATAACTAGTGCAGAAATGCTCTTAATCTATGGCTTATGAAGTGGAAATTTTAAGTTCCCCAATGTAACTTATTTCATAGAGCATATAGAACAACTACATAAGTTTTCATGTTTATAAAACCCTCCCCATTTCCATTAAAACACAACCATTTGTATGCTATGGGTCAGATGCTATTCTCAGCAATTTCCATCTGCTTTACTGAACTCCTGGGAACCCACAACCCAACTGATCAGTTACACCCCACATTGTTCCTACTGCAGACAAAATACAGCTCAGTGCTACTAACAGGAATATATAATAGGAACATATTATCTGTCAAAATATTATCACTTGTATAATTATCCACCCGTGCACACCCTATTCTAGAAGTGTATTATTACTTTGAACAGGAAGATGGCCTAAAGTAGCTATGTCCGTACATGCTTCTGCTTCTACCCTGCAAATAATAAAGTTAAGAGTGAGATCAAGCCATATTCACTGCCCAAATCACATGGTTATCATGGGAGAGTCAGTCAGTCAGTCAGTCAGGCAAATATTATAAACTAAAATAATTCTTAAGGAATATTAACATAAAAGATAGATGTATTAATAAAATATATAATATCTATTTGAATTGCAATATAAATTCGAGGTTGACAAGCCCAACATTAGACTCACATCCTTAAAGATGTTGAACAGAATTTTGCAATCTTCCTGTTAATTTCAGAATTCTGTTACCAATTGGTTTCTCCCTCCAACTAATTAACCATGGTCCTTAGTAAAAAAACAATGTCTGCACCAGTAATTATCAGCACTGGGGAGATGATTCAGACTTATATCTGTTTTGTCCCATTTACTGTTTGACAGAACCTACAATTTATTTTCTTTTATATGAAGATTTCTTTTTTAAAAAAATCTAAACTCTAATCTAGAATTCTACAGTGAAATTTTTAAAGTATTTTTATTAAAATAAATTTCTTTACCTTTAAAAAAAAATCAGTTTAGTACAATGGGACAGGGCTTGCAAGTGCTTTGGGCAACAAGAAGACTCTTGATTTTGTATTACTCAAAGGACCTGTCTAGGAAAAAATGGCTGACTCTATATATAAATGTTGGTGAAAGAAAGAAAAGAAAAGAAAAGAAAAGAAAAGGAAAGGAAAGGAAAGGAAAGGAAAGGAAAAAAGGAAAGGAAAGGAAAAGGAAAAGGAAAAGGAAAAGGAAAAAAGATACCCTTCCTATGGAATCTGATGAAATCATAACTTCAGTATAAACATTATAGAAAATTCCCCATTATAATGAAAGGGATGCCCATCCTTGAGTCAGCAGACAAGTAGCATGAAATTTACTGTTCCTTTTGCCCATCTCTATTCTGTCTCTGTTAACTGAGTTTTTAGTCACTGCTTGTCATCCATTCAGAGTCATACATTACACACACCTTCAAACTGCCCTTGGTTTGTGTCAGAATAAGGGAAAAATACAGCAGACTTAAGGCTATTTAATTCATAGGTGGGAATGAGATGAAGGCAATAGCATTGGGGAAATCGCAAAAGAAAAATGTTATCAGGGCATGTTTATGCTTTGTTAGGTTCAAGAAGAGGCATAGCTTATGTTCTACTTTGTACATTTCTCTGGGAGATGCAATCAGGGGAACTCAAGTTTGAAATTCAGCTTCTGAATTTCTAGATCATTGGACTGGTTTACATGACTGGAACTGCATTAATCAGTTTCTTTCTTTCTTTCTTTCTTTCTTTCTTTCTTTCTTTCTTTCTTTCTTTCTTTCTTTCTTTCTTTCCTTCCTTCCTTCCTTCCTTCCTTCCTTCCTTCCTTCCTTCCTTCCTTCCTTCCTTCCTTCCTTCCTTTCTTTCTTTCTTTCTTTCTTTCTTTCTTTCTTTCTTTCTTTCTTTCTTTCTAAAAAAGAACTCATTAGATCAGCTGTTTATTCACCAGGAAGAAGACTGTTATAAATGAATTGAAAAACATGCTACTTCAAAAGAATAATATACAAACACATATCCTCCTCTGAAGAGGATTTGAAGCCAAGCGTAGGAACATGTATTTCAGTAGTTAGAAGATCCAAAGATCCACACTGACTCCAGTTCTTATTGATATCTCTGAATAGTTTCAGAGCACAAGTATTCATGAAGAGCTTCCTAGAAAAGTGTTTTTGAATTCTGAACCATGCAGAACTATATAAGTTGTATTTTCCTTATTCAGTGATGAGATTCAATATTTAAAAAAAAAACATTTTATTCTAGAAAAAACATTTATTTGACATACATTTAAAACAGACAAATCTATCTATCTATCTATATATATATTACAACATATATTGAGCAATTGTTAATTTTTTTTTCTTTATCTTTATCATTGATGTGATCTGCCTTGTTACCATAACTCCTTCGTTCTTTTAATGTTTTAATTTCTCCATATAGTTTGTGATTAAATACACGTCTTCTGTCATTTCCATAACTTATCCAAATATCAAATATTACCTTTCTTTAACCACTCATACCAAATGTTCCATATTTCATAATAGTCACTACCTTGTTTATTTTTTAACAGTTTGGTTAGGCTATCCATCTCAGCGCATTCATGTATTTTTTAAATTACCATATCCTCCGAAGGAATGGAAGACAGTTTCCAGTTTTGTACATAGGTTATTCTGGCCGCAGTTATGATATGCAAAATTAAATATTGATATTTTTTCTCCATGTTTGAATCTATCATACTTAGCAGAAAGGTTTCGGGTTCAAGTTTTAAATTTTGTTTTGTTATATTTAAAATCCAATTTCTAATATTTCTCCAAAATTTCTGAGCACATGGGCAAGTCTACCACATGTGAAAATATGTTCCTTGTGCGTAGTTACATTTCCAACAATTGGGTGGTAGGTTGGGGAACATCTTAGCCAGTCTCACAGGAGGTAGGTGCCAGCGATCAACCATTTTATATAAGTTTTCTTTATATGAGACTGACATAGTTAATTTGTAATTTGTTTGCCAAATGTGTTCCCACTTATCTAATTCAATACTATGACCCACGTTTTTAGCCCAAATTATCATAGATTCTGTAACTGTTTCTTCTTTTAATTTGTAGTCCAAAAGATATTTATATGTTGTACTAATTGTTTTCTTTTCCTCTCCTCGCCATATTTTATCTAATTCTTGTGGAGTCATATTAAAGCCAAATTGTTCTCTATCGTTTTTATAATGGGTTTGTATTTGTGCAAAGGGCCACCATGCTATCTCCTTTCCTTGAATTTGTATTTGGTTCCTATTTTTAAGCTCTCCAGTGTCATATAATAAATCTTTATACCTAACAATATTTTCATAATCCAATACATTTGGATGTGTAACTGCTTCCAGTGTAGATAGCCACAATGGAACCTTTGGGTAGTGGTTTTTTTTAAATCTTTCCCCAGATATTAAACAACACATCTCTTACATGGTGCCTTTGAAAATACGAATGCTGTTTAGATTTTCCATCCCACATGAAAGCGTGCCAGCCAAGTTGGAGATCAAAACCCTCTAATACTAATAACCTTCTATTTTCTAATTTAACCCAATCCTTAAGCCAGTTTACTATAGCAGCATCATAATATAATTCAAAATCTGGAAGGCCAAATCCTCCTTTTTTCTTGGCATCCTGTAATAATTTATATTTCACTATGGGTTTTTTCCTCTGCCATATAAATTTAGATATACATTTGTTTAATTCTACAAAAAAAATCTTTTCCAACTTGACTGGCACTGTTTGAAATAAGAACAACAATTTTGGCAAAATATTCATTTTTACTATCGAAATACGTCCCAATATCGATAACTGCAATTTGACCCAATTATCTAAATCTTTAACTATTTGAATTATTAACTTATCATAGTTATCTTTTTTAAATTGACGAACATCTAGCAGTCAACCAGATCCCTAGGTATTTGACTTTGTTTACCACCTGCATACCTAATTTATTTGCTAGTTCTTCCTTCTGCTCCTTTGTACAGTTTTTTGTTAACACTTTTGTTTTTTCTTTGTTAATTTTTAACCCTGCCACCTTTTCATATTCTTCTATTTCTCTTAGTAGTATAGAGCTTGCTTCTAAGGGTTCTTCTAATATAAATGCCTTATCATCAGCGAATGCCTGGAGTTTATATTCCTATTTTTTAATTTTTAGTCCTCTAATCTCTTGGTTTTGCCTAATTTGTACTAAAAGAGTCTCTTCTGTCAATATATACAATAGGGGATTCAACATTTGTTTACTACCGGTTCTGTGGGTGTGGCTTGGTGGGCATGGCTTGGTGGGTGTGGCAGGGGAAAGATACTGTAAAATCCCCATTCCCTCCTCATTTCTGCAAAATCCCCATTCCTTCCCTACCCCACTAATCTGCTTTCCAGCTCCATTCTCCTGTGCAGGGCAACAAAAGAAGACCCAGCTAATCAGCTGGGGCTTGGAAGGCAAAGAATAGATGGGGATGGGGCCAGTCAGAGATGGTATTTGCCGGTTCTCCGAATTACTCAAAATTTCTGCTACCAGTTCTTCAGAACTGGACAGAACTTTCTGAATACCACTTCTGCTTCCTTTATAACTGCATGCAAATACACAAAGAGAAAACAGACTGAACCTACATTTACCATCGATTACAAGGTTCCATATACATTTCTTTCTTATTCCTCTAACCAGTACTACATAACCTAAATAAGCAAGGTAATTGCTGTGAATAGCAGAAAAAAAACACCAACCAAATTATGTAACTGAATAAAATACCCAGTATAGTAATTTGTAATGATAAGGCCACCTATTTTTTTATTTCATATTGAAAAATAGAAAATATTGATTTGTTCATTTCTCCCTTCATTCAGCAAACTAGGCTGATGTGTCATTTTCATTTGTAACACCCTGAGAGGTTTACTTTCCTAATTTCAGTAATAGGATTAAAACACAATGCTCCCATAAAATATAATCAATTGCCTTCCACCAGAAGAACAAGCAGTGACCCAATAACAATTAAAACACTCCCTTTGAAGATGGGAAAAATTACTAACGTATCAGACATCAAAGACTTGTTGAAATAGCCAAGTTGTTAAAGTTTTGTGAGAGCTCAAAAGGGCTGGAGTCAGCTAGATTTTGGGAAATGCTATTATATAAAACAGTGTTTCTCAATCTCAGTCACTTGAAGATGGGTGGACTTTAATTCCCAGAATTCTCCAGACAGCCAGTTATAGAATATTCTGTAAAAAGGTTAAAATAATCATGACCGAAGACACTCATATACCTAGGCAGTGGTAGGATTCAATTTTTTTTCCTACCGGTTCTGTGGGCATGGCTTGTTGGGTGTGGCTTGTTGGGCGTGGCAGCAGAAGGATACTGTAAAATCTCCATCCCCATGCCACTCCTGCGGGAAGGTTACTGCAAAATCCCATTCCCTCCCCACTCCTGCGGGAAGGTTACTGCAAAATCCTATTCCCTCCCCATCCCACTAACCTGCTTTCCAGCTCTGTTCTCCTGTGCAAGATAACAAAAGAAGACTCAGCTGGGGGACTTCCGGTTTGTCGGCTTCGCGAGCGGCAGGGATTTGCGAAGCTGCGCGATCCCTGCCGCGCTAGCCGTTTTTGGGGCTCCGATCCGGACGGGTACGGAGCTAGGCTGCCCTGCAGGGGCAGCTGAAGGTAGGGGGATCCAGAGAGGGGTTTGGGGGTGTTGCAGACCCCCTCCCGGCCGGAAGAACCCCCTTTTCCCAGGACGGTGCAGCGGCGGTCCGTAATGGCCGCCACAAAGAAGCTGGCAGCCGGGTAAGAATGCGCAGGAGGAAATGGAGAAAGTTTTTCAAAGGAGAAAGTTTTTCTTGGTTCCTAGGACTCTAAGACATATTTAACAAAATTCCTGAAAAGTATGATTTTCTGAATGATACCTTCTAGAAGAGGAAAAAAGCGGCAGTTTGATGGTGCTGAAAGGAAAGCTTACCCTCTTTTCCTACGGAATAAATAAGTGGATATTAAGAAACCTATTTCTTTTAGGTGAAAACTGGTTTTAAGCGATGAGTGGGAAGAGAGAGGACTAAAAAAAAAAATTTGTATGCTAAGATTTTGTTGGAGGAGATGCCTTAAGGATTTGAAGACTAAAATATATTGCAATAAGATTTTAAGAAATAGATTTGGACTTTCTTTTTCTTTGATTGATACTACCCCAGGAGGAGAAAGTGAGAACTCTGCCTTGGTTTGGACTGATTGATAACTTTGGGACTGTTTTATTTTTTCTTTGAAATATTCTGGTTGTTGTAAGAAGAAAGAAGGGGAAAAGAAAAGATTTATAATGGCTCTTTCTATTGAGGAACTGAGAAAAGATTATGAACAAGCAAAAAAAAAAGGTAAATCTGGTCTAAAAGAAGCCTTCCTTTTTTTAGAAATGGCGCTTATTAACTATCAACAAACATTACAACAGATGAAGACAGCAGAAGAAGAAGAAGGAGAGGAAGCCATTTTTAATAAATTTCAGAACTCGACCAAGAAAGAAGGAAGAGTGAAAGGAAGAGAAATAAAGGACTTAAGATTTAAAAAAACACTTAAGAAAGGGAAAAACAAGGTGCAAAATCAATATAATGATAGTAAACAAAAGGGAAAAGGAACACGACAGAGAAGGGAAGCCAGTGGGGCAGAGGCTGGAAGAAGGGGGGGTAGAAAGGTTTGCTGGGAGAAGAAAGAAAGGGAAAAGGTGGAGAAAAGCTACAAAGTTTTGAAATTAAATGGGAAAAAGAATTTTTTTTAGGGATAAAGGATAAAATATAATTTTTTCAAAAAGATTTTGCAAGGTACATAAGATGATATTGTAGTATGGTATTAGAAATAGTAAACTTAAACGGTTTAAGAGTTGATAAGAGATTAAAATGTTGAAATGTTTAATAATGATTGGTTTTAAAATTTAATAATATGATGGGAGGTTTAGAATATTGAGTTTTAATTAAAGAGTTTAATAAGATTATGGTATTGATGTTATTATAAAATTTCTACTATAGTATTTGTTTTTAATATTTAGATTTATTGTTTAACTATATATTTAATTACTTTGGATGTACTATTTAGATAGAATGTACCAAGCAAAATCGGATTGGGTATTGGGCGTTATTTTAAAGGTTAATTTGATTAATTTAGGGGGGAGATTGAAAGGCATCATACTCTGATTAGTGATTTCAGGAGAAACTTCTTTTTTTTTTATAAGGAACGAGACAAAGGGACAATAAAGAATGGACAAAAGATATAAATATAATGACTCAAATTAAGATGATTAATTAAGATAGAATTAAGAAGAGTGAAATATGTGGAGAAGTTAATATAGAAAGCTTAGAATGGTAAATAAAATAAGTAATGATATGTAAGATGAGCATGAATATAATTGAAGTCCATGAAGAGAGAGATACCTGGGTCCAAGTTACTTTCCAAAAAGATTTTTTTTAATGTTTTATGTGTTGTGTGTATATGTTGTTTTTTTTTTTTGGGAGAATTAATAAAACCTTGCAGAAATATAGAATGAGAATAATGGTAACTAAGTCAGAAAGAAATAGATGAAATAATAATAATGAAATTGAATAAGAGTAAAGAGAAGTAAAGAGAAATTGGACAAGAGGTTTTTTGTATGTTTATATGGAAATGGTTTAAAACAGAATTATAGTTTATCTGACTTGTTAAATTTATAATGGAAAAAGGTTTAAACATGTAATGGATAATGATTTGTGTGTTTTGAAAACTAATAAAACTTGTTTAAATAAAAAAAAAAGAAGAAGACTCAGCTGGGACTCAGGATGCAGAAAATAGATGGGGGCGGGACTAGTCAGAGGTGGTATTTGCCGGTTCTCCAAACTACTCAAAATTTCCACTACCGGTTCTCCAGATCTGGTCAGAACCTGCTGAATACCACCTCTGTACCTAGGCAATGTGAAAGGACACTTGCAAGTCTTCATCTAATTAACTGATACAGCATCTATGATGTACCTAAACACTTGCATCCTTCCTGCTTTGAATGCATTATTAGATGTGAGATTCAGAACTCTGAAATTTTCTAACATACTCATGTTTCTGGAAAAGGACTGTAGAACATCTGGCAAACAAGAATAATAATGTACAGAATATAAATTAGAGGCAACAAATTATTCAGATCTACAGATTTATTATGAGCACTGTTGAATTATACATAGATGTAATATCAAATTACTTGGTGGTTTAATTTTGTATTATGTATTCTAATAAGAAAATACATACATAACCGGAAGGAAGATACGTATTTCAGACTTATTTTTCTTCAGAAATTGCATTTTTGTGATACAAGGACTGCAAACATATATAACCAAATATATATAACCAAGATTTAACTGAACTCCCTATTTCCACAGCTATGGTAGTTGTGTTACTACTGTTTAGTACTCCTAGTTAGAACCATATTACTAAACTGCCCCATTTTAATCAAATATGGCTGAATGAGACATGAGGATACCAGGACATAATGGCTCAACATATTTCTATTATTCTAAAGCAAAAGTACAGGCCAATATTATCTGTTAGTACAGATAATACTAGTACAGCCCTTTATAAATTAAACTCAGTAAAAAAAAAAAAAGTTCAGCATATCCAAAAACAATAAGTAGTTTTCAATGCCTCAAACGGGTTCAAATTGGTTTTCTGGTATAAAAATACATTGATTAGCATGAACCTATTAATGTCCAAAAATGAAGAATGACTTACAGAAGTCTGGATGCTAGTATTCCCTGTGAATATATACATTTTAATTAAGCTTTATCTTTCATTTTTAGTTTGCTGGGATGCTCATTCTTCTCCATTACCATTTACCTATGAATTATCACCAATTTACAATGAATTAGTTTTTTATTTTTAAAATGACAAATATTTAAATGTATGCATCATCATCATCATTCTAGGCAGTCTATCCTTGCAGGATGAAGGCCTCTTCTGCATGTTTCCAACCCATACAGTTCTGAGCTTTTTTTTTTTTTTTTTGCCAATTGGACCCACAATACTTGCTAATGTTGTCACTCCATCTTCTTTTAGGTCTCTTTCGTAGACGATTTTTATCAAGTGGAATTCATTCTATGACTGCCTTGGTCCACCTGCCATCAGTTCTTCTTGCTATGTGACCAGCTCATTTCTATTTTGATTCTTTTACTCTCTTGATAATATTGTATACTTTTGTTTGTTCTCTAATCCATATGAAGGTCTTTCTCTCTCATCTGTGATGCCAAGTGTGTATCTTTCCATGGCTCTTTGTGCCACTCATAGTACTCCAACAATATCCCAATGCATATTATTGAGTTCTTCAATCAGCAGTTCTTCTAGTCAAGCATCCGTTTTCATTATTCGAATGTTGACCATTCCTATGTTCAAAATCCAAAGACAACCTGATTTAACCCGGTGATTCTTAGTACCCTCTGCCTTCAGGCGGGTCTTCCCATTGCCATGGATAGTTGCCCGAGGGCCTGTAAGGAATGAGGGCTGTTTTTGAGATTGTATCAATATGTGGAAGGAATAAATCATAATCTGCCATGCTGGTCCTCTGCAGGTTGGCAGATATGATTAGTGTTAATCTGGGGTCTCCATAATGTTGTATTTTATACTAGTGATTATTTTACCATTATTCTTTTTAAAGAATGTTATAATTCTTTTTTTAACATTTTATGCTTAAGAATCAAAGTTTCAGCTGATGGTTTATATATTAGTCTTTCTAGCAAAATGCCCAGATAGTTTGAACGTTTGGATATTTTTGCACGACATTGGTGTCACACAGAGTATTATCAAGAAAATTTTACTACTTATTTATTCACACTCAGGACATATTGAAACAAATATTGGTTTAGGGTTTTGCTGTTCATTTTTTGCACATACTTACACATCAAAGTACTGTAACTCCTTTTTCAGATGTTACAAGCACCAACAAAACCTGGGCAGTAACGATTTGGTACTCTTCTCACACCTCCTGGCACTTTTTCTTTTGAATGCCATCATTGCAGTCAGTTCAGTTTTCAGAACTATCTCTTGGAAAGCCATCTTAGAAATTACTCTGCCATCTTTCCATATAGGTGATAAATTGATTTTTTTTTTTTAAGAAAAGAAATACATTCTTCTATAATGGTCTGCTTTGAGCAGGCCTCACGTTACATATGTCTGTTCAGATAAATATATAGCACAAAATGTTTGTGAACATTTATCTACTGTATCTTCCACATTGGAGAGAGAGAGAGAGAAACAGACAGACATACAGAGAGGGGCAGTGAGAGAGAGAAAGAAAAAGAGTAAAAGCTGTTTCACAAAATGAGTGAATTTTAGATGCAACAAATCTGGGTTATGCTTTCACCCCTAAGAGATGAAATTTGTGATTTCCATAGTTGCCCAGACACAAATATATTTTGTGCAAACATCAGTGTTATTTCTTCTGTTGTCGTTCTGGCAATCTCAGAAAGTTGAGTGTTTGTGATTATAGCACCTACTGTAATTTAACCCCAGCTTCAAAAACTTGAAAGATGAACAGAAAATGAAAAAGAGTAAAATTGACCATAAAGCAAAAATTAGATTTACTTGAGCCTTTGAGAATGGAGAATATTAGACTCAGAAGAGTTAGTTGTATACATCTGTCAGGTTTATGTCATAAAGAAAGAAGTCATGTCAGATATTTGTAAAGCAAAAAGGCAGCTGAAGAAGTACATTATTGTACTCTGATGTAAAAGTTAGTACAGACAACTTGGGGAAATAATTAAAAAAATGGTGCAGGAACATTACCTGAAACAGTGATGAGTACCTACAGAATGGGAAATAATCATACAGAAACATCACATTATGAAGACTCAAATAAAATTGGGCACTGATAACTAAGTGAAGATTTTCTTCATGTTCTGCATATAAAATTAAGTGTCTTCTTGTCTATATTTGTGTGTGTGTGGTTAAAAACATTCAACTTTTATATTTAGTGGACAAACATCATTTTCTTCTAAATGGTGCATTAGATTGAAATTTATTGCGTATATACATTTGTGTAGGGCTTTCCTGGTTAACATATGTACTTTGTCGCTTGTATCCTTATGATTTATATTGACTGTTTCCTAGTATGATTTGATTGTTGATTGTACCCTATGACTATCATTAAGTATTGTACGTTACGATTCTTGATTCTTAACGAATTTATCTTTTCTTTATGTATACTTGAGAGTATTTACACCAAGACAAATTCCTTGTGTGTCCAATCACACTTGGCCAATAAAGTATTCTATTCTATCTATTCTATTCTATCTATGTTTGTTTATGTTTGTTGTCAAAAAATAAGAAAAAAGAAAGAAAAAGAAGAAGAAACTGAATATTACATGGTATGGGATCTATTTTATCAATGGTTGGAAAATAAAACAAGTTAAAACTGAGTCGATGAATATATAAAGAAATAAGTTAAGTTTGTTATAAAGATAATAAATATACGAGATAATGATTGATAAAGAAAATGTGATTATTGTTATATTGGTAAGAAAATACTAACTACAATCATTAGCACAAACATATGTACCCAGTCAACACACTGTATGAATGAAAGAGGGAATTACTGTAAATATATATTTTTTTAAAAAAGAAGAGATGATTCTGCTGTAATCCAAGTTACAATTGGATTGTAACTGCAGAGTCAGGAAGTTCCAGAAATAACTTAAGCTTTGAACACATCCTAGAGCAAGGGTGTCAAACTTGATTTCATCGAGGATCACATCAGGGTTGCGTTTGACCTGGGGGGCTGGGGTGGGCATGGCTAGAGTGGGCATGGCTAGCTTGACGTCACTCATGTCCAGGGCGCAGTTGGTGGCCCAAGTCCTCTGCCAGTGAAAACAGAGCTCGGAAAGGCCACACACAATCTCCCCAAAGCTCCGTTTTCACTGGCAAAGGCAACATGGGCTAGTCCTTCACTGTATCCAGGGTAGCCCCACGGGCCAGATCTAAGCACCCCATGGGCCGAATCCAGCCCATGGGCCTTGAGTTTGACAACCCTGTCCTAGAGACTCCAAGTCAATAAAATAATTAATATTGAAGGCTGATTTTTTTAAACTCTAATTTTAGCTTCTGTGTCTTGAACACAAGTAGCTTGTCATATTTCTGTCTCCGAAATTATTTGCATTCACCTAAAGTAAGTACTGAAAATTATTTAACCACTTCCATATACATATTATCCAATTATAATAGGAAGAAGATTATTATTGTTCAAATAAAAATATGCATAAATTAAATGGTATTCTGTGCTTCCAAAAGCAGAAGAGGTAACCTGGTTCACTATTTATTTCATAATTCATGGACAACAACTGCTCACTTTCTTTCCCCATATTTTTTTCAACAAACACAATTTAAAGACTATTCTAATAACTGGCGATATTTAAATTCAGTTGTATTTTTATTAGGTTGCTCAGTGATACTCAGAAATTGTTCTGACCTTACCTATGATTATTTCTTTAATTTGCATTTCTTTTTTACCTTCCAGCTACATATCTTCACTGCTGCAATTAAGATCACACCTACTAAATAGAAAAATCTAGCTGCTCCATCATATTTTGCTTAGCTTTAGGCATATATACATTTTTTTCTTTCTTTTTCTCTATTATAGATACAATTGCTGAAATGGACTGTGAATGTCTTAGAGACATATAAAAATAACAACACCCCTTTGTTATATTTATGTTGCATGCATTTTCTGAACTACCATGATCATACCAATAATATCAGAAACATCAACAAAAAATTGACAAGATGGGTCATCTACCAATAAATTACTTTTAAATGATTCAAGCTCTGAACTTGTCATTTTTTCTGGGCATGAATATGATGCGCTTCATTACTTGTTCACTCCCACTGCCTACTATTTTTTTAGATGGTTACACAGGATAGGTTTTGTTAATCATAAGCAACAAGATTTATAGAACTCCCTATTAAGTTCAAGGGCATCGTGGAAGTTTTTAAGATGAGATGGAGGATTTTAAGAAGAAAGTAGACAACCTTTTGTCTATTATAGGGTTTCCTTCTTGGGTTATAGGGTTTCCTATTTGAGCAGCAGGTTGGACTAGAAGACCTCCAAAGTACCCTTCAACTCTGTTATTCTGTTATTTCCGTTATTTTCTCCTTTCTCAGAATGCAGGTTAGTTCTATATTTATTACAGAAATATAAAAAATCTAAAGATTTCTTGTAATCCTGTAAAACTTTTTGGTATTACTTAAACAGTTCTCCCTGATTTATCCTAAACTACTATAGATTGCCTTCTGTTTCTGAATTGAACTAACACATTTTAGCACATTTTAGGGGAGTTAGCAGTTTATATGTACTTCAAGCTATCCTGATATTTTAGGACCAATGTGCATATATGGAATTATAAAAGCATGTTGTAGGCATTTTCATTAAATAGCTGCCAAAGGAAAAAAAACAAAAACAAAAAAACTTCTTAAAAATAGCTACTCAACAACTATTGAGGTTTCAGATGTACATTCCACTTTAGTAATCATCACTTCTGGAATCTATCTGGTCTAAGGGAAAAAGGAATCTTGATCAAAAATATTTCCTAAAATTCTTTTTACTCCTAAATTCTTAAAAGTCCAGCAGCTTTTGTGAATTGCATTAGTGCATGAATCTGCTTGGTCCTATGTTTTCAAGAGGACACTTGAATGGCACTTTGCTGCTTGAATCATTACAATTCTTAATTCCATGTAATTAAGAATGTGTATGGCTACATTAAAGACTAATAAGACAGAATTCCTGGAAAAATAACTAAAGAAATTAGCAAGGGAAATAATGCTTCCTAGTGATCCTTCACTCTGTATGGACTTCTGGAGGGCAGGCCAGTTCTGAAATAAGAAATACACAGTTCTAGGATTAATCATTAGTAGGCGTCATTTGCTTCCACATTGTTATTTCCTTAACATAAAGCCCCTAAATTAGAAAATGTAAGATATGATGCAAATTGTATTTCTCTCATGATTCCAAGATATATCTTTTCCATTAAGTCTAGCAATGAAAACAGCTATCGTGTTATTTCACATGTTAAAAACCTAAAATTATATTTTATTATCCTCCAAACCATTTCAGTTTAGGATACAGCCTTTGTGTATGAAGGATGCTCCTTAAATAGAGTTCTATATTTGCACTTAATATTTAAACTGAATTGGACTCAGGGATTTCCTTATGTTAAACATACTTGAAATGACCTCATAAGTTGCTGGCCCTTAATTATTCTGCCTTTATATTGGAGCCGTATATTAGATAAGCAGAACACAGTCTACTGGGGAATATGTCTAAATTTTAGCTGAGAAAGTATAGTCAGAAATAGCATAGCAAAAGGGCAGAAATAACCCTCCTTACTTTTTATGAGTAATTTGATGTATGAGATGCTGCATTTTAAGAATACAAGAAAGTTTCAAGGCTCCCATGTGATTTTTCTGTTATTTCCTCCATTATTCTATCATCCTTTAGATTGTGATGTGTACTTTATGCAATTTCTTTTTCCATTTATTGCACAGTTTGCTATAAAATAAAATATCGCTATACAAATAAATCAGAAAAAAACATTATTTTGGCTGTCACAGAAAATGTGTTCCAATTTTAGTCTTAAGAGTCTGTGAATCCATATCCTTCAGGTTTAGATGGAAGAACCCACTCTTCAAAAACTAAATGAAGTACGTTAAATAAATTGCAATTGTTAAAACATGTTTGATGGCTAAAACCAAACACAATTTGTTTATTTGGGGTAAGAATTCAATGGATTTCTCTTCTTTTTTATCCATTTTGATGTTTTGATATTGTTTATTCCACCTTCCCAGTGGGTTTATTGATTTTTATTTAGGGAAATTTTTAAACATATTTCTGATTGTTAGGTGTTCAAAGCCTTCGGGGAAGAATGCCATGTAAATATACTAAACAAATAATTATTCAACACCTTCACTCTTGATCTATCAGAACGACTATCAGAGCTGCTGGAAAATCAACTCAGCCAAGATTGGAGGCTCCCTAAAATTCCTCAGTGGTATTTGTTTGCTAAATGTTTCATTTTCCATAAGATTGAAAAAGAGATACAGTGATCAGTTCTTCTGGAAAGTAGAATAAGTGATAGAAAAAAAACGAAATCAATGACAAGTTCAAACAAAGTAACAACATCCTGTTGTGGTTCAAGATATTACAAAAAGAAATGAAGGAAGGAAGGAAGGAAGGAAGGAAGGAAGGAAGGAAGGAAGGAAGGAAGGAAGGAAGGAAGAAAGAAAGAAAGAAAGAAAGAAAGAAAGAAAGAAAGAAAGAAAGAAAGAAAGAAAGAAAGAAAGAAAGAAAGAAAGAAAGAAAGAAAGAAAGAAAGAAAGAAAGAAGTATAGCCAGACAGGCCAGTTTCAAGAAGATTGGAGTACTACTAAGTTGAATCACTTGAACAGAATTTCTCAGGATCAATAGGAAGGTTGAGAATGTCTCAGAAATACTGGAAGTACAATTGTACATCTGTCTAATAGGCAAAAAAAGAGCTTAGAAAAATGTTGCACAATGAAAAGGGGAATGCATAAGACATGGAAGACCATGTTGTAGCTAATACCTGCGAAAAGAAGTTTAAAAGGCTAAAGTGCAAAATGAACTAAAAAATACCAAAAGAGGAGGAGAAGAAGAAGAAGAAGAAGAAAGAAAGAAAGAAAGAAAGAAAGAAAGAAAGAAAGAAAGAAAGAAAGAAAGAAAGAAAGAAAGAGAAGGAGGAGGAGGAGGAGGAGGAGGAGGAGGAGGAGGAGGAGGAGGAGGAGGAGGAGGAGGAGGAGAAGAAGAAGAAGAAGAAGAAGAAGAAGAAGAAGAAGAAGAAGAAGAAGAAGAAGAAGAAGAAGAAGAAGAAGAAGAAGAAGAAGAAGAAGAAGAAGAAGAAGAAGAACTTTATTGTCATTGTACAAGTACAACGAAACTGTGGATGCACCCCACAAAAAAAAGGTTCATTTTAACTATATAAAAGTGGTAAAAGAAAATGAAAAGTGTAGGTTCACTACTAGAACTGGATAGGTAGTAGTAGATAACAGGAAGATAGCAGAGATTCTCCGCTCCTACTTTTTTTTCAGTTTTCTCCCAAACAACAAAAAAGTGTGTTCAAATGGATCTAAGTAAAATGCTTGACAAAAAGAGGAAGCAGTACTCAAAGTAAGTAAAAAGAAATAAGTGAACATGTGGATACCAAAAACAGGTTTAAGTGTCTAAAATCAGATTTATTACATCCAAGAAAGAGCTTATGGATGCCACCTTGAAGTTACTTTCCCCTAATCTTTGAGAAATTATGGAGGACATTCATAGTTCCAAAGAACAGAAAAGAGTTTTGACTTCAAGAATGGGAAAAGGAAACTTAGCTAGCTATCAACATCAACAGTTTGATGTTGATATCTATTATGGATTTTTCCAATTACAAGCCTGAAAAAGTAAACCTAATTGATGCACAACTTGTAGTTACCGATTGAAGATGCTGAGTGATCATCTCTGACCGGAGTTTGTCCCAGGGACAAGTGGCTATTGATTTCAAAGTAAAGATCCTCATATTGGGTATGTGATAAACCCTGAAATCACACCATCTGCTAAAGAGGGCTAAATGGTGGAAATCTGTATGATTCCTCAGGAGGAGTTTGCAAGAATTCCTTTAATAGAGCAAAAAACAGAAAGTCCTGCTGTAAAAATATCCTTCTGGTTATTTCACTTTCTCAGAAACAATTCTTCTCGTTACTGATTTGCATTCCTGCCTGCTTTGGACTGACTTCTGGCTTTCTTTAGCATTATACTCTCAATTTGTTTCTTTAACAACCCAGTTTTCCTGCCTTGAAATATTTCCAGCTCATATTTATTATTATGGAAGTAAGGACTGTGTCCTGTGCTAAACAGAACTCTGGCTGATTTGCAGTTCTTCAACGGAGCTTATCTTTCAACATCTAATACGAGTAATTTATGGCAATTTATCACAGACTTTTACCTCCATGTTTTTCTGCTTGGTTTCAACAACAGCATTGTAGCAAACAATAATTAAGTAATTGGTTTGTGTTTTATTTAGAAAGACTAGATTGCTTGACAGAAGCCAATGTGGGTATATCAAGAATAGATCTCTCAAAACCAACCTGATAACTCGTTTTCATGCAGGGAACAATTCAGTTCACAGTGGACATACAGTATGATACAGACATACGGTATCATGGTTTCAGCAAAATAGGTGACATTGAATTCCTTGGTATTCTAATACAGAATATGACAAAATGAACTAGTATACCCAACAACTCTGTGGCCATGGCTCTAAGTCACGTTGAGTGGAATACTACAAAGTTCCATTCTAACATGTGTGCTTTTCAACAAATTTATAAATGTCTTGAATGAAGACTTAGAAAAAATGATTATCAAATTTGTGGATGACAAAAACATCTTAGCATACTTTATCAAGATTCAGAACAATTTTGATAAGTTGAAACTATGGGTAGAAATCAGAAGGATGGATTTCAACCAGGAAAAAAAACAAAATTCTAACTTTCAGCAAGAAAATTCAAAAGCATAAATATACATTTAGGTGTATGAATAGAGAAAGGAAAAAAACTATATTTATTAGTGACTGGAAACCTCCTAGGGATCTTTTGCTGAAAAAAGAAAAAAAATGAACTTGTGATTTCTGGATTTGATTATTAGAAAGATTAGACTATAGAAAGAAGAAAATTATGTCCTGCAGGAAATGTATATGTAATAATAGACGTGGAGAGAGATCTTGTAGAAGATAGGGCAAACTTCTTTAGAGCTCTTCAAAAACATAATATAGGTAGTCCTTAACTTATGACCACAATTGAGCCCAAAATTTATGTTGCTAAGTGAGATTTGTTAAGTGAATTTTGCCCTGTTTTATAACCTTTCTTGCCACAGTTGTTAAGTGAATCACTGCAGTTGATTAGTAACACAGTTATTAAGTGAATCTAGCTTCCCCATTGATTTTGTTTGTCAAAAGGTTTCAAAAGGTGATCACATGGGCCCGAGATACTGCAACGGTCATAAATATGAGTCAGTTGCAAGCATCTGAATTTTGATCATGTGACCATTGGGGATGCCGCAACGGTCATGTACAAAATTGTCAGTAATCACTTTTTTCAGTGACTAATGTCACTAAACAATGTTTTAAGTTGAGGACTACGTGTAAAAGTATTTTGGAATCATTCTCTACTTTGAAAAAACATATATAGTAATGATGATTTAACCCTCATCCTAAATGTTACTATTGGCAACGTGAAAAAGTACACAAAACTCAATTCCTATCTACAAATTTTTAAAAAACAGTACTTAATAAAATTTTATATGAATGTATGATGCTATATTTTGTCAGGGTTCTTTTGCATATACAGATTTTGAAGTAAAAATAAATACATGAAATTATGTTTACACCAAATAAACTCCCATCTTATTAATTTTGTAAAAATAAACAAAAGCAAGCAAGCATTATTTGATCAGAAACCAACCTGGAGATGTACAAACAACATATTCCCCATGAAATCTAACACTTTTTATGTTTCTCTCTCTTTCTCTGTCTCTCTGTCTCCCTCTCTCTCTCTCTCTCTCTCTCTCTCTCTCTCTTTCTTTCTCTCTTTCTGTGCATATGTGTGTGATTTAATTATATTTACAGAAGAGTTTGTGGTGGTTTTTTCCCCCTTTTACTTGTCTTTCTGGGCAACAATGCTCCAGTGGGGATTTTATTGATTTTGCTAACTATGTCACAGTCCATTTAAAACAAAATGACATATGGTTTTGACAGGGGAAAATGATTAATTGCTTTAGAAAGAGAACAGATAGACTTGAGTGATGGTGACAAAACAACAACAAAACCCTCTTAGGAGATAGGAAGAAAACAAATATAAAATATGATGCTGTAAATGGGAGTGAATTCTGCTTTTTATGACAGTTGTAGAAGGAAGCAATTCTTCAGTCATCTTTGTGTACACATGGATTCTCATGAGAACATTTCTCCCCAGAGAAGGAATAGATAACATCAGGATGCACCTTTCTATGATACATGAAAGTGCTAGTCAAATCTGCTTTTAGGAAAAGTTTTCATAACCAAATTTTACTTTGTACCTTGTACCTTGTATGTATTACTTATGGATAGTTTTGCACATTGGGAATTGTACAGCAGTAACAATGTGGGAGAAGCAATGGAAATACATCATGGATAAAAAGAGATCTTTTTTTCTGGATAATAACTGAATCTACTGGCCAATGAAGATATAATAAAAGTATCTTTCCCTATTTTCCCCTGCAGGATTAATCTAAAATTCTTATAATAGCAATGGAATTGTTGCACCTGAGAAGTCTGACAGTCTCTTTTCATGCATACCTTTTCTAAAGTTAAAAAAGCATCACTGTTTCCACACTACAAAGCATCCGATACACAACTAGGGAACCTAAACAAAAAATGTCTTTACAAAAATAAGTTTTTTAGATCCATTAAACTACCATATTCTAGAAAGTGTTCACAGTTAAATTTTTCTCCCTGCTTCCTCTCCCTTTTGGTATTTCCAGAATCACCTTTGTTTTGCTCATTACCATACATCAGCTTTTTAAAAAAAGAATGAAAAACAGTACATTTGCTGGAAATTTTCACTGGATCCAAATACCCAGAGGGTCTCTCTACCATCCCCTCTTTTTATTAATTTTAGTTACTACCACAGAGTTAAATATTTAAAACTGTCCTTTTAATAATAAACAACTGCCTCGATCTCATCTTCTGCAATAGCTTGAATTTAATTTACGGAATACAAACTAAAGAACCCTTTTCCAGCAGTGACCACAATATGATTGACTTTTATCTCAACATACGTCCACACAAAAATCACCACAATGATGTAATACCCAATTGTAACTTCAAAAAAGGCAACTATGATCTTATAGACAACGACCTCTCATCCCTTGATTGGCAATCTCTATTCTCTGGATGCAATACCGTTGAAGACCATTACAACATATTCTTACTTGAAATCAAAAGAGTCATCAAACTATATGTTCCAACAACAACTCCCAAAACAAAACAAAAAAGAAGATTACCCATATCAATAAGGAAACTTCAATCCAAAAAGAGATCACTCTGGCGGAAAAACAAATCTGGTCACGTTGCCAATTTCAAAAACAGATACAAAAATTTATGCCACCAGATAAAGACCGAATGCACCAATTATCACATTAAACAAGAAGAAAACCTTCTAAGCACCAATTCCACCCGTGCTTTTTACAATTTTGTAAACAACAAACTAAAAGACTCAAGGTCCATCCCTCCCTTGATAGGACCTGATGGTAAAGACTGCAACGACGACACCATTAAAGCCAACATCTTTAACACATTCTTCGGCTCAGTATTTGTAAACAGCAATGGATCATGCCCAGTATTTCCTAGCCGTACCACAGATAACAACAATGACCTAATACATATCGATTTCACAGAAGACAATGTTGAAAAATCACTACGCAATCTAAAACCATCTCTATCTATTGGACCGGATGGAATATGTGCCTACTTCTTAAGAAAGCTATCCACTGCCATAGCCAAACCTCTAAGCATAATCTTTGAAAAAATCTTTCAGGACCAGCTCCTTGCCTAACCTATGGTCACAAGCCACAGTCATCCCCATCTTCAAAAAGGAGACCCAAGCCTAGTCGAAAATTACAGGCCAATCTCCTTATGCTGCGTCACCTGCAAAGTCATGGAATCAATTATTAACCAATCCATCATCCTCCACTTAGAGACAAACAACCTACTCTCCAATAAACAATTTGGTTTCAGAAAAAAACTATCCTGTAATCTGCAACTCTTACACTGCAAAAACATATGGACGACACAACTCGACCAGGGCAAAGCAATAGACGCAATCTACATAGACTTCTGTAAAGCCTTTGATTCAGTGGTACACGACAAACTACTCCTAAAAATAAAATCCTATGGTATATCTGGACAACTGAATAACTGGATAGAAGCATTCCTGTCAAACAGACAACAAATGGTCAAAATCGGGAGCGTCCTATCAAATCCAGTACCTGTCAATAGTGGTGTCCCTCAGGGCAGTGTTCTAGGACCAACTCTCTTCATATTCTACATAAACGACCTCTGTGATCTTATTAAGAGCAATTGCGTTCTCTTCGCTGATGATGTAAAGCTGTTCAATACCACAGACAATACTGCTACCCTACAAAAAGATCTTGACTATGTATCCGAATGGTCAAACAAATGGCAACTTCAAATCTCAACAAATAAATGCTCTGTCTTACATATTGGCAAAAAAAATCAGAAAATAAAATACAAGCTGAATAGTCAAGACCTTGTTGATGACCCAAGCTCTGTAAAGGACCTTGGAATACTCACCTCTAATGATCTGAGTGCTAGAGCCCACTGCAACTACATAGCCAAAAAGGCATTAAGAGTTGTTAACCTAATCCTACGTAGCTTTTTCTCTGGTAATATCACACTACTAACCAGAGCATACAAAACATTTGCTAGACCAATACTCGAATACAGTTCATCAGTCTGGAACCCTCATTACGTATCTGATATTAGCACAATTGAGAAAGTCCAGAAATATTTCACAAGAAGAGTTCTCCACTCTTCCACTCGTTGTAGAATACCTTATGCCACCAGACTTGAAATTCTAGAACTAGAAAACCTTGAATTACGCCGTCTTCGGTCTGACTTAAGCATGGTATATAAAATCATACATTGCAATGTCCTACCTGTCAATGAATACTTCAGCTTCAACCATAACAACACAAGAGCACACAATAGATACAAACTCAAAGTAAACCGCACCAAACTTGATTGCAGGAAATACGACTTCAGCAATAGAGTGGTCAATGTCTGGAATACTCTACCCGACTCTGTAGTTTCTTCCCCAAACCCCAAAAACTTTAACCTTAGACTGTCTACTATTGACCTCACCCCTTTCCTAAGAGGTCTGTAGGGGGCGTGCATAAGCGCACCAATGTGCCTACCGTCCCTGTCCTATTGTTTCTCTTATTCTTCTTTTATTTTTCTTCTATGTACCCATTTCATGTATTCACAACTATGTATACACTTATACTTATTATCTTGGAAACAATTGACAAATCAAATAAATAAAATAAATAAATAAATAAATAAATAGGGGGAGTCCGGAAACATAGCATCTCTTGTTAAGAGATCTCTTTAAAGCCTCTTTTTAATTTAATTTTTAGCTATCTGTTTTGCTTTTACTTCATCCATTTTGTTTTATTTCCCATCTTTTTTTATTCTTTTTCTGCTGGAGACCTGTATTTTTATTTTTTACATTTTTTTAAAAAATGTATTTTTATCATTTTTGCTGTGGGGAAAAGGAAGAAGAGGTTATGCTCATGTTCTTAGACTTTACTCAACCCTACTAGGGTTGCTCAAAATTAATAGATTCCTAAAATCTTGTGGTAAGTACATACGTGGTAAGTAACCAAATGTTTCCTACTTTCTCTGATAGCCTCTCAAAATAGATATGGCACCCTAGAATGGGATCTCCAAATGATGAATGCTCTCAATTTTTAGATCTTTCTATCCTTTTAAAATTTATGCCATATTTTGAGGATCTACTATGGTATTGCCTGGTTTAGTTTTAAAGAGATATCAAGGCTTGTTTGCCCGTTCACATTTGCTCCTCAATTATGGCTATCCAGTTATGGATAAAAGGAAGCTAGACAAGCAAGGGTTAAAGGTAAATTAGATATTATCAATGTGTTTAACTAGCTATTCTAAGAGTCTCGTTCATGTGAGATGGGCGGCTATACAAATATGATAGATAAAGAAATAAATATTCATCTTCTCAAATCTGAGATATTATCCAGATGAGTTGGACTTTAAATGCCATAATTATCAGCCCAGTTGACAATTGGAAATTACAGAAGTAATTTTAGAACATCAGACTGGGTAAGATTCCTACAACTTGACCCAAAGTTTGGTGGAAACCTCCTGTGGATAAAAGCAAATAACATTACAATCACAGATCTGCAATCTACTATGACAAATATGCATGAGATGCAATCAACTTTTCTGGTCTAGTGCAATTCTCAAAGGCTTGAATAAACAGGAGATTTAGCAAAAAGATTCAGTAAAAACCAGCTATAAAGTATAGTTGCCAGATAATCATTGTCATATACATATTATTTATGTCATACACACACACACACACACACACACACACACACACACACACACATACATATTCATTGAATTAATTCTATTCAAAAAATGTCCTATAGATATTCATCTATAGGGCTTAGAGTAACAGTAAAAATAAAAATAATCATCACAGCTTCTGTTTGCATTTATTTTATGGAAGTTTTCCCCTGCTTTAATATTTTTTAAGTTGTTTTATCATTTTAGAATTGTAAGCTGCTCAGAGTCATTTGGTTGAATTGGACAGCTATAGAAATTAAATAAATAAATGCAAAAGAGTTTCTTCCTATTGTGTTGAAACATACATAGACAGGCACATTGTCATAGTTGTCTTCACTGCATGTATATATAGAAAAAGATGCAAAGGCCACCATTATAATCCACTTTTCAAAACAGCACATTTGAAATATATACTAACCAGATGAAGATCCATGCAAGTCGAATTGTGTTTGCATTCATTAATGATGCAATCATCAATGTCTTGGTCACATATTTGTCCAGCATACCCAGGGTTGCAAAAGCAGTAGAAGCCATCAATAACTGCAACAATTATTTTTAAAACATTAGCCTTGTTTGTACAAAGGAACATTAACACTGGCACAATAAAAATATCTAAATATGTCAATAACAGAAATGAGAATCTTCTTAAAAATGCACATTCAATTTAAAATGCAAATCAGAAAAGAGCCCAATCTAGTAAGATGCTGTCTTCTGTAAGCCATAATTAAAATGAAAATGAGACGTCAAATCCACTGCCAGGATTCCTGATGAGTAGCATCTACATTAAGTATTCATTTATCTATTGGTCTGATTCAGGTGAGAACACCTATCCTTTTTTTTCCCTATACAGATTGCAGCCATTAGAAGGTGCAGCAATTTGCAAATGCTTGAGAAATTCAATCTCTGTGATCTGATTCACTGATCTAATTCATATCTTCCAAGCTAATGTACAGATCATGACCTTATCCTTCAGATTTCACACTTTCCAATTTTGCAATGCAGTACTCAGTTCAAAACATACAAAAATGCATGTCAGAGAGGCATAAGTGTAGAAAAGATGTTTAGACGTGCATTTTGTAAGACCATGTTCAAAAACACGAAAGTATCGTTTTCCCATGGGTTCATTTAAGAAACAAATGAGTATATAGAAGTGAGGGATTGTGTTTGTGAAAGAACACATTCATACTCATAACTGTGCACTTATGCTATTCCAAATCCATCCCTTTCTTTCTCTCATATAAGTGAACAACTTTTAATTCTATTGAGAAGAATTGGCAATAATAGCCAATTATCTCCACCCTCAACAGAGACAACGTGGAAGAGAGAGTACACAGATATTCTCTATCACCATAGAGTGTGGGGTAAGGAAATTTGCTTGCCAATAAATAAAAATTTTATATGAAGTAGCAATGAGCACATACTATACTGGACCTGTGTTTCATAGGTATTTACCTGTGAATGTATCTCTATTATGTTTTTTAAGTATAAATTATTCAGTTAGATACATGTTCTAAATATGCCTTGATACTTTTTTGTAGCTGAAAACCCAAATGTTCTGGTCAATGTTTTAGTATAGGTCAAATTCAGTTTAATATTGAAACGGGCAAAATTGAACTTCTCTGATCAACCTTGTACATGTAACTTTCTACATGGTTTCCATCTACAGGCAATGATTTAGGAAACATTATCCCTGCCTTTCCAAATCATAAGGAAGTCAATGAGTAGGTGAAAAGAAATAGGTTTGGATCAAAGCATCTGGACTGCATTTGTCATTTAAACATTATAGGTTCTTATGCAGTTTGAAGATAGTGGGATAGCATTATATGACTTAATTCCTCACAAACTGCAGCTGCAAAGATCATTTTTCCATGAAGATTTTATCTTCTACAGCCATCCAACCATCTCTAAACTAAAGAAAAGTAATGAGGACAGGCTTTGCATGATTTCAATGATGGTCATGAAGCTATATAGCTGGTAGGGAGACAGCCAAAGTCAATCACGTGCAGTGATATGAGATGAAAGTCCTCATAAACATCTCTTTTAATGATTTTTTTTTTTTTTTTTTTTGTTATTGTAAAAGTCCACTCCTGTCTTCTCTTGCTTCTGTGTTTTTCCCAAATGGGGAAAAAAATGGAAGTTTTGCATCTGTTATTTTCAAAAATGCCGTAATTAGAAAAAGAAGCATTTACTTTTCTGGGGGGGGTTCGTTTTTCAGATTGTACCTCTATATTAAAAAAAAGAGTGTTGAAGAGCTGAAGTTTGACAGACTTGATCAGCTTCTTTCATGTGCAACCATGTCTCATTCTCACCCTCCTAAGCTACCAATCAGTCCTTCCTACTTCTCATTATTAGTGATATAATGAGAAGAGGATCTTTGGAGACTTACATCTATACAAGAGGCTTGGTGACAGCAACAACTGCAGTTCTTGCTGGAATGAATTTATTATAGCCTCACACAGGTCCCCGAGTTCTTCGTTATTTCTAAGATTTATCATGTAATTTATGCTGCCATTCAGTCTTTGCACATTTAACTGCTATTATTTTCATTAAATGCTCTGAGCCCTTTGTTCCAGTGATAAACTCCCTCTGTGTGTCTCTGTGTGTGTCTGTGTAAAAATCCTGGAACAGATACTTGGATTTTTCTGAATTCATTGATTTAATGTACATGATTATAAACAGAACACGCACACTCTTTTAAGTTGAAAATCAAAATTATTAATTTTAACAGTGCTTCCAATCTTAAGCACAGAAAATTCCAGGAGGTGACACTGAATATTTTTTGTTTAAAAAAATTCAACTTCTTTGAAAACTAATGCAAGAGTGTTTGTATAGGTAAAAGGCAATCTATATACAGTAGTTTAAAAACACCCATGGAGGACTGCAGGTATACTCAGTCCTTCCACAACTAAAAGTTTCAGATATCATGATCTTTAGTTGGATGAAATAGTGCTTCATAGGATAACTAAGGTACCTCAAATAGCATCTAAATTCCAGGATCCATAACTCCAGAGGCAATGACATTTGGGGAAGTTGCTGAGGTCATGTTATACTCATTTTGAACATCGCATGAGAATTTTCCAGCCAGTTTCACAATCTCTTGCTCCATCCTCCTCCCAGCATTAAGGAATTGACTTATCATGGGATTCGGTGGCACAGTGGCTAGAGTGCAGTACTGCAGGCTACTTCTGCTGACTGCCAGCTACCTGCATTTTGGCAGTTCTAATCTAATCAAGTTCAAGGTTGACTCAGGCATCCATCCTTCTGAGGACTGTATGTCTCTGGTGTCAATCAAATACATTAGTCACTATACCCTAGTCCTTGCCCATCCTATTTCAGTTTTCAAACTGCTTCCTACTTTGAAACTGAGCATAGATCAGCACCTCCTCAGCCACTAGAGAAGAGGTAGAGTGGTCCCAATCTAGCTGTCAGAAGATCATGTGATCCTATTTTATAACTGTCTCTCACAGTTTCCCACAACTCAGTGGAAAACCAGCAAGAATTCTAAACTCTCTGAGATGAGAACAGAAATGGACAATATTGTGGTTAAAAAATTAAATTAGATTAAATTAAATAAATTATTAAACTAAAACAAGGTCAACATAATTATGCCATGTGGAAAGAAAAGGGGGAGACATCATGGTCAAAAGATGACACCAAAGATTGTCAGGATATAGCAAAGAGGCAGAGAGATGAAGAAATGAAGATTGAAAAGGCTGCACATCTCCAGAATGACAAGGAATGGTATACAATGAGAAGAAAAGATGGAGGAGGAAAGGCAAAATGAATTCAAGAATATCTGGCAAACAACATTCACCTGTAAAGTCAGGGAATCAATTATTAACCAATCCATTATCCTCCACTTAGAGACAAACAACCTACTCTCTAATAAACAATTTGGTTTCAGAAAAAAACTATCCTGTAATCTGCAACTCTTACACTGCAAAAACATATGGACTACATAACTTGATCAGGGCAAAACAATAGACGCAATCTACATAGACTTCTGTAAAACCTTTGATTCAGTGGTACACAACAAACTACTCCTAAAACTAAAATCTTATGGTATCTCTGGACACCTGCATAACTGGATAGAAGCATTCCTGTCAAACATACAACAAATGGTCAAAATTGGGAGTGTCCTATCAAATTCTGTACCTGTCAATAGTGGTGTCCCCCAAGGCAGTGTTCTAGGACCAGCTCTCTTGATACTCTACAAAAATGACCTCTGTGATCATATTAAGAGCAACTGCGTTCTCTTCGCTGATGATGTAAAGCTGTTCAATACCACAGACAATACTGCTACCTTTCAAAAAGATCTTGACTATGTATCAGAATGGTCAAACAAATGGCAACTTCAACTCTCAACAAATAAATGTTCTGTCTTACATATTGGCAAAAAAAATCAGAAAATAAAATACAAGCTGAATAGTCAAGTTCTGTAAAGGACCTTGGAATACTCATATCTAATGATCTGAGTGCTAGAGCCCACTGTAACTACACAGCCAAAAAGGCATTAAGAGTTGTTAACCTAATCCTACATAGCTTTTTCTCTGGTAATATCACACTACTATCCAGAGCATACAAAACATTTGCTAGACCTATACTTGAATACAGCTCATTAGTCTGGAACCCATATCATGTATCTGATATTAACACAATTGAAAAAGTCCAGAAATATTTCACAAGAAGAGTTATCCACCCCTCTACTCGTTGCAGAATACCTTATGCCACCAGACTTGAAATTCTAGACCTAGAAAACCTAGAACTACGCTGCCTTCAGTCTGATCTAAGTATGGTGTATAAAATCATACATTGCAATGTCCTACTTGTCAATGAATACTTCAGTTTCAACCATAACTGTTAGATCTGGAGGAGTGGGCGCAACGAATGGAGACGAGGCATCGAATAGTGACTCAACTCTTTATTAGTGACTTCAGAAAGAGAACAAAACGCTAGGGCAGCAGCAGCTCCATTTATAGAGCTGGCTGCTGTCACAGTGTCCAATGATTTAAGTTTGCCGCGCTGGAAGCGTCCAATCAGCGGCGACCCGCTATCAGCCAATCAGACTAGTCGGAAACAACCAATCACGATCTGCTAACTGCGGGCCAATGAGAAGTGCAGGATTACGAGCCTGCTGTGGAAGTAAAACTATTAGGATTTAAAACCAGTGCATTTACTTAGTTCGTAACACCCCTTCCCCCTAGGTTCCGTCTGAGGGGTGGGGTGATGTATTCTTCCAAATAGGCAGGTCGTTTCACCTGTCTACTCGATTTACGTTGCTCCACCGGTCTTTGCCCTGGCTCTGGTTCCGGTGTGCTGCGTGCCGGACTTGATGGCAACGATAGTCCAACCTCTTCACTGGGTGACTTGGGGTTGTCATCTCTGCTTTCGTCACGGCTGTCATTTGGATTCCTTGGATTTGCTTCAGTTGCAGTACTGCTTTGTGGCGAGGCGATCACCTGGCTTGGTTCTCCTTCGGCCGGTGAGTATCCCCGGGTTGGTTGTGCTGATTGCTGGTTTTCGCTTACTGGGTCGTATGCTAATTCTCTTCCGGTCCCTTCGGTTTCCCTTCCCCCCCTGGTTTGAAATTCAGGGCTTGTGATGGGGGTAGGTGCTAGTCGGGAGCGAAGTTGGTCGATGTGGCACTTCCACATTTTTCCATCATCAGTTTGTAAATGGTAGGATCGAGGGCCCGTAGTTTGGTTTACGGTAGCAGGGACCCACAATGGGTCGCCGGAAAAGTTTTTTGCAAAGACTAGGTCGCCTACCTTGAATGTGCGACACCTGCTGCTAGACCCCAGGGGCTTCTCCGGCATGTAGGCAGGGTGTAGGCGATCAAGATGTGAGCAAAGTTTTCGGCCCATGAGCAGTTCGGCTGGGGTTCTGTTTGTGGTGCTGCTTGGGGTGATATGCTGGAGGAGAAGCATCCTGGTCACCTTATCGTCGATGTCCCCATGTTCCATCTTGTGTAGCGTTTTCTTTATGAATTGGACCATGCGCTCAGCCCTGCCATTGGCCGCCGGGTGAGCCGGCGAAGTTAAAGCGTGGCGTATTCCTCGGTCTGCTAGGTACTGTTCAAATGCCAGAGCAGTGAATTGGGGGCCATTATCCGAGACCAGGACATCTGGTAACCCGTGCGGAGCGAATAGTCTGTTTAGTTTTTTGACAACTGCTTCTGTGGTGGTGCTCTTCATTTTGTGGACCTCCAGCCAGTTGGAATAGGCATCGACTGTTATAAGAAATTTGTGTCCCTTGGTGGGTCCCGCAAAATCGATGTGGATATGGGACCAAGGACCTCGAGGCGTTTCCCATTCAGTTGGTGGGGCTTTTGGTGGAGCTGAGCAAGTTTCCTGACATTTGGAGCAGGTGGCCACCCAGGTCTCTATTTGCTTATCTATACCTGGCCACCATGCGTAGCTCCTTGCCAGTGCCTTCATGCTCACGATGCCTGGGTGTCCATCATGCAAAAGTTTTAGAATGTTATGCTGTAGTCTCTCAGGAATTACGACTCTGTCTCCCCACAAGATGCATCCTTTTGGGGAGAAAAGTTCTGTCTGTCGGTTTTTGAAAGGTCTAAGGATGTCGCTGGGTTCGTTGTCAGGCCAACCTCTTTCCACCCAGCTGAGGACTCATGCCAAACAAGGATCTTTCTTTGTTTCCAAGGCGATGTCCCGTGCAGTCAGGGGTGGTGATGGAAGAGTTTCTATTTGTAGTGCAGCTAGGGTTGGAGCTGGGTCGCTGATGACTTCTGGAAGCGGAGAACGGCTCAAAGCGTCAGCATGGGGAATGGCTTTTCCGGGGCGATGTAGTAGTTGGTAATTGTAGGCAGCCAGAAACTCTGACCAACGTGTCATTCGGGGTGATAAAATGTGGGGAGTTGGTTTGTCTCCCACTAAGATGCCAAGTAATGGTTTGTGATCGGTGATTATGGCAAAGGGTCTTCCGTATACATACTCATGGAATCGTTTGATCGCAGACACGATAGCGAGAGCCTCTTTATCGAGTTGGCTATAGTTTCTCTCGGTTTTAGATAAGGTTCTTGAAAAAAACGCAATAGGTGCCTCAGTTCCGTTTGGCAGGACGTGGCTCAAGATGGCTCCTACTCCAAACGGTGAGGCGTCGCAGGTGACAGTTAAAGGTAAAGTCTCGTTATATTGCATTAATACAGCATCTGAAGTTAAAAGGTCTTTAACTTGCTGAAAGGCTTGTTCTTCCCGGTGTCCCCAGATCCAGGGCACCTTCTTGTCGAGGAGCCTATGCAGGGGTTCAGCAACGGTTGCTTTCTGGGGCAAGAAGATGTTATAAAAATTAATGAGTCCCAGGAAGGCTTGGAGATCTGTTTTATTCCTGGGTCTTGGGGCGTTTTTTATGGCAGCTAGTTTTTTCTCAGTAGGGTGAATTCCTTGTTTGTCAAGAAGGTACCCCAGGAATTCAACCCTCTCAGTACATAGTTGGCACTTGTCTTTCTTGACCTTCAGGCCAGCGTCTTTGAATTTCTGGAGAACCATTCTGAGTCGTTTTTGTTAGGGTTTGGGAATTAACCCCTAGAAGAGTATTGCAGCAGTAGTCAAGCCAGGCAACCAAACGAGAGCGGAAGGGCCCCAGAGTATACACACACTGAACACAAACACTGTTTGTAGTTTAAATAGTTTTTAATCCAGTTAGAGTTTAAGCATTGTCATTCAGTCCATTAATTCATTCACAGTATTTCCATCCAGTAAGACTCACTAGTATAGTCCAAGTTAAGAGTCCTTGCAATATCTTTATCAGCTGATAAAGATATCTTCTCCTCCTCCGGTTTCACTCTCCAGAGAAACAAACGCTGGATATTCAGTAGAGTTACGCAGTAAATCAGCAAACAGTAGCAAACAATAACAGTTCAGTCACAGCACTCACAGTCAGTAATCACAGTTAGTCGCAGCAGCACACAGTAACAGTAACAGTCAGTTACAGCCAGCAGACAGAAAAGCTCTCCAGCTTCTAATGCTTCCTTATATTGTAACTTCTAACCGCACCCTTAATCGGCTAATTGCCTGCTGCATTGTGCTTAAAGTGATAAGCACTTAAACCATGATATCTAAGTTTTATATATTTATTCACCCAAACCATATTTGGTATCAATGTTATACCTAACATACTCCCCTTTTGGGTGAAATAAATATATAATACCTTTACAATCTTATCCCATATTTTTCACAACTCTCCTGGTGCTTACTGGCACCTTGGGCTTTAGTAAAATTATCAGCTAAATTGTCCTCCGACATACAGTACTCTAGCTGAATCATCTTACTTCTTACAGATTGTCTCACGTTTAGGTATCTTAGATCTGTATGCTTGCTCCTTGTTTTTACTCCAATATTTGTGGCCATTTGAATTGCTGCCTGATTATCTTCATGTATAATTATAGGATAATCTACAGTTATACCTATATCAATTAACATTTGTTTATACATTATTAATTCTGTACATAACAATGATAAACAGGAGAATTCTGCCTCCATAGTAGACAAACTTATATGCTGTTGTCTTATTGACTTCCAGCCTATTAATGTATTACCTAGCATTATGGCTGTTCCTGAAGTCGACTTTCTAGTATCTCTTTCTGATGCAAAGCTAGCATCTGCATAAGCACACAAAATTAAATCACCCTTTGGTTCTAAATACAATGAATAATTCATCGTCTTTTTAAGATATCTTAATATCCTCTTAGCTGCATTCCAGTGTCTTTCACATGGTGCAGAATTGAATCTAGCCAACTGATTCACGCAGTACGATATATCTGGTCTAGACCAATTACTAATATAACTCAAACTACCAATTAAAGATTGATAAATCACCTTATCAAACTCCGGGCTTTGTTCATCAGTGTTGCTAAACTCCTGACTCATTGGAGTCTTAGCTGGCTTACAAAGCTCCATCTTGTAATGTTTTAGCAATTTACTTATCTTATCTTCCTGAGATATCTTAAAACCTTTCCGTGTTTTCTTTATATTCAAACCGAGATACTTCTTTATCTCCCTAATTGCTTGATCTTTATTCTCTTTCCTAATGATGCTATTATTTTATTTGCTTCATCATTAGTTTCAGTTATCAATGCAATGTCATCTGTGAATAGTAATAATAATGATACTTTCCCATTTGTCTCCCTCTTAAACAGACATGGATCGGCTAAACCAGTTTTAAATCCAATATTGTCTAGTTCCTTTACAATATACTGGTTCCATTCATAGCCTGATTGTTTAAGACCATAGAGACTTTTCTTTAACAACCAACAATCATTATTATCCTTATTTTCACTTTTAATACCAACAGGTTTTTCATATAAATAATATGTTTTAATGGGGCGTGCAAGTAATCAGTTTCCACATCTAGATGGTTAACTATATAGTTTTTACTAGCTGCCCACACTAAAGCTGCTCTCAAGGTTGCTGCCTTAAGACTAGGTGCAAACACCTCATCATAGTCATTAGCATTCTGCCTAAAACCTTGGGCTACTAACCTTGCCTTATGGATTAAATTACCATCTTTATCTGTTTTTACCTTAAATATCCATTTGCAGCCAATGGATTTCTTTCCTACAGGTAATTTGGCATTTTCATATACCTTCATATCTCTTAATGAATTCAGTTCCTTATTCATTGCTGCATACCATCTTTCTTTTTCCTTATTAGGATACTTTTTAATTTCTTCTACAGAATTAGGAACTTGATTAATCTGGCACACTGTGTTAGCCTGGTACCTATCAGGCGGTCTAGATATACGTGTAGTTCTTCTGGGAATTACAGGGCTTACAGGAGGACTTTGTTGAACTACTACCTGTTCATCTTCCTCATCCTGTTCAGCTATTGAATCTGTTTCTTCCTTTATGGGCACTATTTCATCCTGTATTTGTCTTTTTACTTTATTTTTAAAGTTACAGGGATAACTAATGGGATTTCTATAGGATTCAACAATTACATCTTTATTGGCATCCTGTTCTAATTTCTCCCATCCTTCATGTTCTAGAAATTGGGCACTAGCACTACATAACACTTTAGATGTGCCTTTCTCCCAAAATCTATATGCCCTATGGTTTGCCTGATAACCAACGAAGAAAAATCTTTTAGCTCTATGTTGCCCTTTTTTTCTGAGTTGTGCAGGAATATGCACCCATGCTGGTGCACCAAATGTGTGCAGGTAACTTAGATCAGGTTTCCTGCCATGCCATCTGGTGAATGGAATTTCACCTGTTGTTGTATTAACAACGTTGTTCAATATGTTATTAGCACACATTGTAGCCTCCCCCACAAAGAATCAGGTAACCCAGAATCATTTAACATTGTTCTAACCATTGCCTGTAGTGTTTGGCCTCTTCTTTCAATAAAAGCATTATGTTCTGGCCTGTATGGAGCAGACTTCTTATGCTCTATTCCAGCTACCTTAAGTCTGTTCTGGAATTTGTTATTAATAAATTCCGTGCCATTATCTGTCACCAGGGTTATCAGTTGTCGCTTAGACTTTCTTTCAGCAAACCTAAGCCAATTGAAAAATGTTGATATGTTTCAGTTTTGCTTTTCATTAAATAGCAAAACCCATATCTAGAATAATGGTCCATAATGCTCAGTATATATCTAGCACCCCCATACTGGGTTTCTTTGGACCTATTATGTCTGCAAATACTACTTCTAAAGGTTCTTTTGTTTTGAAACCATTTAGCCTATTTGCAGGCAATACCTTGCTCTTATCTTCACAGCAAACATTACAACGCAAATATTTATCACAAGGTTTTAACCTTATTCCTTCAGATAACTCAACTGTACGTTTTAGCATTTTAAAATTTACATGCCCCAAACGCCTATGCAATAAATGGATACATTCATCATGAGGCTTTATATTATTAAATACAGTTTGTGCCTCCCCTTTCTTACTATTATCTAAGACATATAATGTTCCATTTAAAGCTGCAGTTACCCTTTTGTTATCTTTTTCAATTATGCAATTATTATCTTTAAAAGTAATTACATAACCTAATTTATCTAATACCCTTACTGAAAGCAAATTAAACTTTAGTTGCGGTACATACAACATTTTTATATCCTGGTTTATGTACGGACAACGTGCAAAACCTTGACCTTTCGCTTTCAGGTTCCAGCCGTTGGCAAGTGATATATGTTGAGAACTTGTAGACATTTTTATAAATTTTGTCTTATCTCTTGTGATGCAGTGGGATGCGCCACTGTCAACCACCCATAAATTATTCTTCACATCAGAGTTGCTAAACGTGGCTAGTTCAAATGCTTTCTTTGGCTTTTTTACATTCTGGCTTTTTCTCTTTTGCAAAATCTTGCCAAATGTCCTCTGCCTCCACAATTAAAACACTTTTTAATTGTGTATGCCGTTGAAGATAAATTCTCTTCTTCCAGGTGCTTTACTTTGCTTTGCTGGTTTCTTTCAAGCTTTGAAGATAATTTCTCTTCTTTCTTATCTTCTCTCAGCTCGTCACGCTCACGCCTTCTTCTGGCTTCTTCTAGTAGCCTGCCTGTAATCTCGGTTAATGAGAGGCTTTCTTTTGGCAATACCTCTAACGAAGTCACATAGTCATCATAGCTTTGATCTAATGAAGATAATATTATGTAGACTTGTTGCAGTTCATTAAATATAAGCTCTTTTTCTTGCAAATCTTGAAAAATGCTCTTCATACAGTTTAAATGAACTAACATATCTCCATTCCTCTGAAGATGCGTTCGAAAAAGCTTCCGTGTAAGATTTATATGTGCTCCTACACTGTCCCGAACATAAATCTTCCTGAGGTTCTCCCAGCAGTTTGCAGCATTTTCTTCTCCACGAATATGGACAAGCTGCTGATCACAGAGAGTCAGTCCTATGATGCATAAAGCCTGCTCATTCTTCAGTTTAAAGTCTTGTAACTTTTCGTTATCATCATCATTAGCAGGATCCCAGCTACTCACATCTGGTGGGTTTGCTATAATGTCCCACAAACCTTCTCTGCGTAGAAGTAAACTACATTTCATTGACCATGAAACATAGTTTGTTCCATCCAGCCTGGATATCATGGACAGTTGTGACAAATTTACTTGTGCCATTACTCTTCAGATATTTTGACTATTTTAAACTAATTAAAACAGTTTGTTTTTACAGTAATGTGCAACTCACACCAACTCTCTCTGCTATATCCTGGTTAGTTAGACTATGCTGCTGGGCCCATAACCAATGTTAGGGTTTGGGAATTAACCCTAGAAGAGTATTGCAGCAGTAGTCAAGCCAGGCAACCAAACGAGAGCGGAAGGGCCCCAGAGTATACACACACTGAACACAAACACTGTTTGTAGTTTAAATAGTTTTTAATCCAGTTAGAGTTTAAGCATTGTCATTCAGTCCATTAATTCATTCACAGTATTTCCATCCAGTAAGACTCACTAGTATAGTCCAAGTTAAGAGTCCTTGCAATATCTTTATCAGCTGATAAAGATATCTTCTCCTCCTCCGGTTTCACTCTCCAGAGAAACAAACGCTGGATATTCAGTAGAGTTACGCAGTAAATCAGCAAACAGTAGCAAACAATAACAGTTCAGTCACAGCACTCACAGTCAGTAATCACAGTTAGTCGCAGCAGCACACAGTAACAGTAACAGTCAGTTACAGCCAGCAGACAGAAAAGCTCTCCAGCTTCTAATGCTTCCTTATATTGTAACTTCTAACCGCACCCTTAATCGGCTAATTGCCTGCTGCATTGTGCTTAAAGTGATAAGCACTTAAACCATGATATCTAAGTTTTATATATTTATTCACCCAAACCATATTTGGTATCAATGTTATACCTAACAGTTTTTCTAATAGGCTTTTAGTGGGGGCAGCTATCAAGACATCATCGAAGTAGGGCACAACCCCTTTTATGCCCTGTAATAGTCTCTCCATCAGACTTTGGAAAATGCCCGGTGCTACACTCACTCCGAATTGGAGTCTATTACACTTGAATGCACCCCTGTGCGTGACTATAGTCTGGGCTTCTGCAGTCTGTGCATCTACGGGCAGTTGCTGGTAAGCCTGGGCTAGGTCCAATTTTGCAAATATTTTTCCACCTCCCAAGGAATGAAGAAGGTGTTGGACCACAGGTACGGGGTAAGCGCTCTGCTGAAGCGCGTGGTTTAGGGTGGCCCAGTAGTCCCCACATATTCTCAAGGATCCATCAGGTTTTATGGGGGTTACAATCGGGGTCTCCCATCGGGCGTGGTCAATCGGTTCCAACACACCCTGGGCTATTAATTTGTCCAATTGTTCATCAATCTTTGGCTTGAGTGCAAATGGCACTCGACGAGGCTTAAGGCGAATGGGCGTGATATCGGGGCTGAGATTAAACGATATGGGGGATCCTTTGTACTTGCCTAGTTCCTCGGTAAATACGTCCTGGAATTCCTGGACGAGGGCCGCTTCCCAGTCATCGCTTCCGGTCTGGTGTATGCCTGCTAGTTCAATTCCTAGCGGTGTGAACCACTGCAAGCCTAGCAAGCTGGGCCGATCTCTATCGATGATGGTAAGAGGAAGAGTTGCAGTGTGGTCTTTGAAAGATACTTGGAAGTGGCGGGTACCGGCAACTGGGATTCTGTTCCCTTGGTAGTCTTTTAATATGATTTTTTGAGTGCTGAGGTCCTGGCGACGGATGTCAGGGATCAGCTGTTTGAGGGTTTTCCACGAGACCATTGATAAGGACGACCCGGAGTCGACTTCCATAACACATGGTTGATTTGCAATGGTAACCTTCACTCGGATTTTCCTTGCATCTAGGGACGAAACGTGGCCGATTGTGATGGTTTGATGAGTCTCTTCTCGTCTAGTTGAATTGGCAGGTGCTCTATTTCTGTAGTGGTAGTGGCTCCATTGGTTGTTTAGGCAGTCCCGAGTTACTGGTGGGGTGCCTGTTGTCTGCCGGAAATTATATTCTCTTCTGTTTGGGCTGGATCCTCGTTTGCTTCTGCATACTTTTGCGATGTGTCCCCTCTTTCCACAGGAACGGCAGAGTGCGTCTAGGAATTTGCAGTCTGACCGCGGGTGATTACCCCCGTATGCAGCACATTTCCGCGAAGATTTAGGGTTCCGCTGGCCTCGCTGGTCACGTTCTGACCTGAGGCGGTTGACCTCCTCTTCCTCACTTTCTGATGAGGACTCGAGGTCCTCATGATGGGTGGTCGTTGTGTGCTTTTCGGAGAAAGGCGTAGTGTCACTGGCGAGTTGGCGGTGCGTTCGCTCGGTGCATTCGAGCGGCTGATTTCCTGGTTGCTTCTGCTGCAGTAGCTTTGGCGATGACATCTGCGAGGCCGATGTCCCCCTTCACCATAATTTTGCTCTGGGTCGTAGGGTCTTCCAGACCCAGAACGATTCGGTCTCTCAAGGCTTCCTCGAGGTTTGCGAAGCCACAGAGTCCCGCCAGGTTCCTGAGATCAGCGATGAAGTCTCCAACACTCTCGCTTTTCTGTTGGTCCCTCTGGTAAAACTCGTGTCTTCTGATGAGTGTTGGCACCGCCGGTGCATAATGGGCCTGGAGGATCGGCGCGAGGTTGTCCCAATCCATTGTCTTGACTTCGGCTGGTTTCACGAGTGCTTTTGCCATTTTAAAAACGGCGGGCCCGCAATGGGTCAGGAATACAGCTTGTTTCTTGCCAGGCGTAGCATCTTTTAAATTGTTGGTCTCCAGGAACATCTGGAACCTGTCTATATACGAGTCCCAGTCTTCGTTAGCCGGGTCAAATGGAGCGGGTGGTATCGTGCTGCTGGTTATTCTGTCGCTAGCGGGTGCGCTCTTAGCCACGTGCTCTGCTTGGTGCTCAGCGATTGTTCAGTCAGCTCTATCGTCTCCGCATCCCACCCTCGTCGCCAGTGTTAGATCTGGAGGAGTGGGTGCAAGGAACGGAGACGAGGCATCGAATAGTGACTCAACTCTTTATTAGTGACTTCAGAAAGAGAACAAAACACTAGGGCAGCAGCAGCTCCTTTTATAGAGCTGGCTGCTGTCACAGTGTCCAATGATTTCAGTTTGCCGCGCTGGAAGCGTCCAATCAGCGGCGACCCGCTATCAGCCAATCAGACTAGTCAGAAACGACCAATCACGATCTGCTAACTGCGGGCCAATGAGAAGTGCAGGATTATGAGCCTGCTGTGGAAGTAAAACTATTAGGATTTAAACCCAGTGTGTTTGCTTAGTTCGTAACAATAACAACACAAGAGCACACAATAGATACAAACTCAAGGTTAACTGCACCAAACTTGATTGCAGGAAATATCACTTCAGCAACAGACTGGTCAATGTCTGGAATACTTTACCTGACTCTGTGGTTTCTTCCCCAAACCCCAAAAACTTTAACCTTAGACTGTCTACTACTGAACTCACCCCTTTCCTAAGAGGTCTGTAGGGGGCGTGCATAAGCGCACCAACATGCCTACCGTCTCTGTCCTATTGTTTATTTTTCTTATATGTACCCATTTCATGTATTCATAACTATGTATATACTTATACATATTATCTTGTAAGCGATTGACAAATCAAAATAAATAAAATAAAAAATAAAATAAAAATAAAACCATAAGAGTTCGTTCAACAACAAAACCTCAACAAAGAAAGAGCAAAGCAAGATTCACAATTATAAGTGTAATATTTCTGGTGACGTTGGTGCCATGGCCAAAGTCTGCCCTCACTTTTTTTTCCTTTCTATTCCCTGGAGAAACCACAAATTTCTGCAAATGAATAGGTCAGAATAGGCAGTGCGATGAAATGTGTAGCTGGAGAAGAAGTGAGAGGAGAGACATCTCAATACTCATATTGCAGCTTCCCAGGGAGGAGGCAACACATTCCAGAGAGAGGCCCAAAATAAGAAATTGCAATTTCTTAACTGAAAGAAAGGAAAAGGTTCAGAGATCAGAGTAGCCCTAGTCTAGAATCTCCAAGGGCACATACATTAGATTATAGGCTTATAGCTTTAGTCCAGGGGTGTCCAACCTTGGCAACTTTAAGACTTGTGAACTTCAACTCCCAGAATTCCTCAGCCAGCTTTGCTGGTTGAGGAATTCTGGGAGTTGAAGTTCACAAGTCTTAAAGTTGCCAAGGTTGGACACCCCTGCTTTAGTCTGATGAGATTCTATCTATTAGGTGTAAGCTAATAAAAAATTGGACTTGATTGGATTTCACTGTATCATCTTTGGATTTAGGCCTGACAGACTATTTGCAGCCTCTACCTATTGAGCTCATCAATTTATACAGCCTTGATGAACCTATTGAAAATGAATTCAGGAATAACATCAGACAATATAACTGCCCTTTCCAAATGACATCCTTTTGTGCCAAAGAAATCATTTCAATCAGAAACAGATTGAATCCTTCTGCAATTATTCAAGGACAAATCCATCATTACATTGGACATTTAATGCTTCAACCACCAAACCAAATTTATTCAAATTCATTTCATGGATCCTCAAGACAACATAGAATTGAGAACTGGTATACTCTACAAAGATGGAATTCAACATGTGATTGCTCAATAATTGGAGAAACTTCTATGACAATGAAACTTGTACACTTTGTCTCTTTGACATGCAAAAGAACAAATTTTAGACATGTCAGAAACTTTTATTGTCATTGATTTTGAGATAGCATTTGAACATGATAAAAGACTTAAGGCACAAATTAGCAATAAAGACAAAATAACCAAAACTGAACCAACATCATTGCACATTTTGTTGAAAACAAATAAGGAGGTGGTTTGCAAATAATTTCAGAATCCCATCACTCCTATGAAAACTTTTAATATATTTTAATACATAATTTTCTTTCCTTTTGGAGTTGAGACTGGCATCTTCAAATAATAAACAACAAAAAACGAATGGCAATACATTACTATAAATATTGCATAATGAACCATGGGAATCAACTTAATAACCTTCTAAGAGGAGAATGTCTATTATTCCAACAATACATGGTTGACATGGCTGCCAAAATTGAAAGCGAGAGGCTGAGTTACATCCAAATGAATCAAGCAACCTTAATATCAACAACATATAAAGGCCTGATTGATGTATTGAATGATGATGATTTAAGAAATATCAAAAGGTGCATCATCCTCTCTTCAACATTTATTGGTGGACCAAGATATGCGATAAAACAATGTCAAGATGTCATGATATATATATATATATAGAATTATGTCAATGCTTCATTTATCATTACAATGACATGCAATCCAAACTGGCCAGATATATGACAGCAGCCAAATGATCAGCTAAATTTAATCACAAGAATGTTCAACTTGAAGAGAAAGTTGTTCATCAAGTATCTCACTGGAATACATGATCTCTTTGGTAAGTGTATTGCTTATGGGCTAAGTGTGAAATACCAAAAATGAGTTCTGCATTTTCACTATCTGCTGTAGCTTAATGAAGGATCCAAGCCAATACCAGGAGATTGTGATACCATAGCATATAAACTGAAATATCAGACCCAAATGAAGACCCCAGAAGAGCCGAGATGGCACAGTGGTTAGAATGTAGTACTGGGGGTTACTTCTGCTGACTGCAGTTTGGCAGTTCAATTCTCACTGGCTGAAAGTTGACTTAGCTTTCCATCCTTCCGAGGTGGGTAAAATGAGGACCCAGATTATTGGGGCAATATGCTGACTCTGTAAATCACTTAGAGATGGCTGTACTGTGAAGCAGTATGTCAATCTAAGTCCTATTGCTATTCAGAGCTGCACACATGAATATTAAAGCACATTATCCATGGTCCATATTGCAGCAGAAACTTGGCATATAGAGAAAAAATGTACATGCAGTAAATGGTACCCAAAGCCATTCAATGAGCATACAAGTTTGGCAATGATTCATATCCTATCTATAGGAGATATTTTTCAGAAATGAGAGGATTTAAAGGACATCAAGCAGGATGACAGAGTTGAACTAATTTCTCAGTGGGTGGTACCTAGAGAGTCAACTATTGAAGGTGCTCAGGTCATCTCAATGTAGAAATATGCTCATCCATCAAAATCATGATCAAAATATGCCATGAAAGGGAGTGAGTAGGCAATTTTTGCAGTGAACAGAGAAGATGAAATGACACAGTACTTGACAGATAGTTGAAACTGTTGCACGATTGTTTATGAGAGGGACCCAGCTATTTTTTGCCTTCAAGTGCACGTTCCACAACGGCATTAAGTATTATTTTGAGATAATACTGATGTGCAACCAAATAATGATGTGGCAAGAATCACTTTAACAGAATTGATTCATCTGTGCAATTGCAGTTCATTTGCAAAAACACTGTTCTATGTGGATATTCCAAGATTCTACACTTGTACTAATAATAAGAGGTGGGAAAGAAGGAAAATTGGGAACAGAGTGCAGGAATTGTCTGTAATTTTTGAAGCCAATGTTCTGGACTGAATGTATATATTTGGAAAGGAAGAACATAAACCAGATGGGATCCTTTTAAAAACCAACAAAGGAGAATTCCAGGGTCTAAAATACACACCAACATCAAACTTATAAGTCACTATATATAAGAACAATGCCAGAAAACTAAATGAGAATATAAATAAGGTTGGAAATTTCAAATACCGTATTTGCCGGCGTACAAGACGACTTTTTTGCCCTGAAAAACATGCCTCCAAGTGTGGGGGGGTCGTCTTATACGCCGGCAAATACGGTATATCCACTGCCGGCTTTCGGATGCTTGTGGGGTGCAGCGAAGGCGCCTCTGGCTTCCCGGATCCCCTGCGTCGCTTCCGCCAAGAGCCTCCCCGCGTCTCTGAATCAGGTTCGAATCCCGCTCGCCTCGCTCCGCCCGAGGCTGCAGCGACTGGGGGGAGCGAGAGCGTGGGTCACTCCTGTCGCCCCAGGCAGGGCCATGTGAAGGCTGCCCGCCTTCCTGCTCCTCCCACAGCCCCTGGCACTCCACCCTGCCACTGCAGCCCCGGGGATTTCTGGAGGGCGTTTCCGGTGACCCCGCCGGGATTGTTTGGCTGACCTAGCGGACGCGTTGCAGGAGGACTCTGTTGCGGGAAAGCCCGAGGGACTCCGCCGGAAAGGGCCAGGGTTCTGGAGTAACACCTGCCTACTCCGAGACACGCACCTTTAGACAGTCCATCTAAGAGAGTTCAAACATCCTTCACTCCCAACACAGAATAACATACACACTGTGTAAATATTGGATGATTAGTTACCGTATTTGCCGGCATATAAGATGACTTTTTTGCCCTGAAAAACATGCCTCCAAGTGGGGGGGTCGTCTTATACACCCAGTCGTCTTATATGCCGGCAAATACGGTAGTTTTTAAAAATTCTCCAGCAAATTTATGGAGCAGGAAAAAAAAGTGTGAAAATTCTCCCTGAATTTCTCCAAGGCCTCCAACCAATTTTCAAGAACGAGATTCTTCCTTAATGGTGACAATAACATCAATATATGTATATAAACTTCCCTTCTCATCCTGTGGGTAGTCTGTGTCTTCTTCAGTCTCAGGTCCTCCTCTAACAGAAGCCTGGGTTAGGCTGTTGATTTGACATTAACCCGTCTACCAAGCACTGAGAATGAAAGAACTGCATCAACCATGATCCTGAAGGTAGCATTTAAAATAAACAAACAGGCACCCCACTACGCAGCAACAAAATTATAACCCATCACCTTACAAGAAATCAGACCATATCTCAGTAATAACAGCCAGCCACTCAAACTATCAAATAAGCCAAAACCAGACCATGACTCAGAAGCACCCAGGTAAACAACTGGAATCATAATCTGCATCACACAG